>NC_044921.1:6041334-6061052 GCF_003576645.1 Ipomoea triloba
TTTTTTTTTTTTTTTTTTTTTTTTTTTTTTTTTTTTTTTTTTTTTTTTTTTTTTTTTTGGTTCTAACATCTATCTCCTTATCAGATTCATCAAATTCATCATATTCATCCCCTTCTTGTCCTCCCAAATCTTCCTTAACTTCTCCAATACAGTTTATATTTTCAGCAAACAGAGAATTATGCAAATTATCAATGGAATTAAATCGATCAACCTCGCGGTGTAAAGCGACATGCAAAGTATTTAACTCATGCTCGTATGTATTCATATTGTGTTTGGGTTTGGGCAACTCACATAAGTAGTCGATTTCATTTTGCACAAAATCAACAAAGAAACATTCATCTCCATCTAAGGGGTATTTCATTATCTTAGTCACATCGAAGCTGGCAAATTCATCACCTACTCGGATGACGAGTTTGCCTTCTCCCACATCTATTAAAGCTCTAGCAGTGGCTAAAAATGGTCTTCCCAAGATGAGAGGTATCTCTACATCCGGGTCCATGTCTAGAATCACAAAGTCCACGGGAAAAATGAATTTGTCAACTCTTACCAACACGTCTTCCACAATACCTCTCGGGTAATTGGTAGATCTATCTGCAAGTTGAATACACATGCGTGTTGGTTTGAGAGTTCCAAGATTCAGCTTTCGGTATAAGGCAAAGGGCATCAAATTAATACTGGCCCCTAAGTCAGCTAAGGCTCTATTAAAAGATGTTCCTCCTATATTACACGGAATGGTGAAGCTTCCCGGATCTTTTAACTTCCGGGGTACACTCTTGTGTAATATGGCAGAGCATTCTTCTCCAAGTACTACTGTGGCCGATTCGGCTAACTTTTTCTTGTTAGATAAAATATCTTTAAGAAATTTTGCATACCTTAGCATTTCTCCGAGGGCATCAATGAAAGGCATGTCGATATGCAGCTGGCGCAGCATTTGGAGAAACTTGTCATACTTTGCATTGTCGATGTCAGTGCGAAATTGTTACGGAAATGGAAGTCGTGCCTTAGGAATAGGTGGAGGTTCTTGCATAATCTCCTTTCCCTTTTGAGAAGGTTGCTTTAGCGCTTCTTTCTTTCCGGTCTCCTTTTTGTCTTCTTGTTCTTCTTGCCTAACTTCGGGAATCTATTCTCTTTCCTTACTTGGTTCTCTTATTGGAACAGTTTGAGGAGGTGGTATAATAGCTTCGAGAAGTGCTCTCCCACTTCTTAATGTGACCGCATTCACATCGGTCTCTCCCTGCACTTGGATCATTTCCATTATCTTGGCAAGGGTGCTCTCGACGGTTTGAAGGGGTAAGAGTGTCTCATGACGGAGTTCTTGGATTTCTCCTAACATTTCATTGGTAATGGTCTCTTTAAGTTTAGCATTTTCTTCTCTCGTCTCGCGTATAAAATCATTGAGGCATCTTTCGAGAGTGTATTGATCACTTTTGGGTGAAAGAGGTTGGTCTGGAGCAATAGAAGGATAAAAATTAGTTTCAGCCCCGTCCACGTTGCTGTCACGCGTGTAGGCATGGCGTGGATGGCTACTAGAATCCATCCACGCCTCCTTCACGCGTGTAACACGTGTGAACGGGCTACTGTGCGGGAAATTATCAAGAGCTTTGGTTTTTTAGCTCGTTGGGGTGCATCTGGGGTAATTTGGAGGTATCTCATGAGTAGGATGTCTTGGGGTAAGTAGTGACGTGTTGCGTAGGCTTATTCATGGTAATATGACGGCGGTGGAGGTACGGGATAGTGAAAAGGGGGTGGGTAAGAAAAAGGGTAATGATGATAGTATTGTGGAGGTGGATAAAGTTGATGTGGTGGTGGATAGTAGGGATCTCTTCCATAAGGTGGATGACTGTAGTAAGCTCTTTCGTCAATTAGAGGTGGATCCATGACCTTATAAAAGAGAACCTACAAGCAAATGTTCAAACAAAGAATCAGAGCACAAAAGATAGCTCCTTTCGTAAATTAGCTCAAATGGTGTGTGTGGATAGATGTGAAAGTGTGGTCAAATGAGAACAAGTGGTTGCCATCCCCGGTAACGGCGCTAATTTGGTGGTTGTAAGTCTTAGTGGTGATAGGTGGAATGGGATGTGGTAAAACGAAGAGTCTAAACTCCCCGAGTGTCGATCTCACGAGGATGACAAATTGGAGAGTACAAGCTTCCTACCTATAATTGCTTAGGCAGCGAAAAGAGAAAGAAACAGAATGGAAAAAGGGCATAGTATCATGAGTGCAAAGTTGGATAAACTAAGGAATTACTAATAAAGAAAGAACGGATGGGACTAGGATCTATTGGAGTTTGCTTCATTCCATACAAGAGAGGCTTGGTGTTCGTTTTTGACTTGCTTGAATGAAGGAGCTCGAAACACGTTCTTGAGTGGCATCACACTCAAGCTCCCAATCCTCAGTCGGTTGGGGAATTTTATCGAACACCTTGCCTACGAGTTCCCTCCGGACCTCATCTTCTCATATTGAGGGCGGGAGATGTGAGCAGAGGGCTATCACCCATTTGCGATATCTCGCCAAAGGGGTGATCCTAGATCCTCGAAGGAATTGGGGCCCTCGATCCAACAAGAACAATCATAAACATACACACAATTTCAGCAAAATCAAAGGAAATCAAATCTCATGTAAACAGGTCAAATCATGAATACAAAATCTCCATCCATCCTAACCCTCATCCTAAAATCTAGCCCTTCATGGGCTTCTCAAACACCATAGCTATTCAAAATCAAGGTGTAATATCAAAAGCAATAGAGAGCAAATGAAATCTAAGGAAGAAAAGATTCAATAAAAAGATTCAAAGAGTAATAAACAAGAGTAAGGGAAGAGTATACCCAAATAAGATGTAAACAATAGCAATCCAAAATCTCTCCTTCCTCCTCCTCCAAGTTCTATCTAAACCCTAATCTAAAAATGAAAAGTAAAAATTATGAAAAGTCCCTTCCTCCAAGCTGAAAATGATCCTTTTATACTAAACTCCGCGCTGGATGCTGATGTACTGTTCACGTGGCCTTCACGCGTATAGGCACACTTGGAGACCGACTGGAATTCATCCATGCGTGCTACACACGTGAATGAGGCGTGGACAGGGGATTTCCCCTTCTCTTCATTTCATCTGTTGGCTCGGGTTTGGTCTTTGCGTGCACCAAGGTCGAGTTTGTTCCTCTTTCGCCATACATGTCTTCCTTGTTTAATCTAAGTCTTCAAACCTGTTAAAATTCTTTAAAACATACCACGTGAAGCACTTTTACAATTGTTAGCACATTAACGTAAAAATACTATGGATTGAGTCCTTTAAAGCATTTGTTTGGCAATAACCATCCTTAATTAGTCCAATAAGTTAGGTACTTTTGGCATCTATCAAAGCATGAAAATGGGTGGAGTGAACCCACGATGGTCGTACAAAATGAGGAAAAGGAAAAACCACTCAACACATGGATAATAAGTGAAAGACAAAAAGGCCTCAGCAAACAACCGAGCCATGAATGTTATTCATAGTGCCTTGGGTCATGACCAATTTGAACTCATCTCCGAAATTAATTACGTCAAGGTAGCTTAGAATACCTTGTTGACTCATTACAAAGGTACTAGATCAGTCAAAATGTCCAAATTGCATATGCCTATGACTAAATATGAAAACTTGCAAATGGATGAATTTGAATCGATATCGGAGTTTATCGCACAAATAAAAAATCTGGCAAATAGGGCACATAACTTGTGTGAACCATTTGAAGAAGAAAAGTTGGTACTAAAAGTCCTAAGGTCATTACCTCCAAATTTCAAAATGCAGGTTGTGGTGATCAAGTAGTAGTAAACAAACCTCACAACACTTAAACTTGACGCACTGAAGGGAAACCTGCATACTTTTGAGCTTGTAATGGAAGAGGGAGAAGACAAGCACTAGAGAAAAACCAAAGGAGTTACCTTTGGAGAAACTGCATCAAACCTCGGCTTAGACTCGAAAATCGACGTGAATGAAGTTGTGGCGATGTTGACCAAGAAATTTAGCAGGATATTAAAGAAATCATGAGGAAACGGGAAGTTCAAAGGCAACAACAAAAAAGGAGAGCGGACTGGCAACACAACAAAACCAAAATAAGCGATTCAAGGCTTCAAGTTCAAGGGGGTATTATGCACTATGCCTAAAGATATATGCAGGCTGAGTGTGCAAACAATCGAGGAAAGAAGCCATTCACCCTCACGTGGAGTGATGATGAGGAATCTAAAGGAGGTGAGTCTGACCCACAAAAAACAACTTTTTAGCTTTCTTTGAAAACATATGTCATCCAAATGACAAGGAAGAGATGGCATTCATCAAAAAGTTCTTTCTCTCAACGTAGCGAGAGATGGAATTACTTCAAAGTAAAAAACCATGTCTTGAAGACTATACGTTAGATGATGAGCTCCCCTTTGATGGTAAAGAAAAAGAGCTTGCATAAATGTATGCTGGCATATGTCACAATTGTAACACCCCAAATTTCAATTCCCAGGCTTACTAAAAATAGACTTAATATATTTAGGATATTTAGAATTCCATTCATTTCACTTCAAACAAAAACCCATAATAACAGTTCAAAGGTGTTACCGCCACACCTAACCTTACATGGTTAGATGCAAGGCTTAAACCAAACAAAACCAATATAAATTCATAGTTCATAAGTGTTTCCAAACGTAAAATACTCAATTCACTAATTACATAAAATCCTTTCAAAGCCTTGATAATCTTTGGGATCTTGGTCTACCGCACTCACACAGCAAACCACATCAAACATCTCCTGCTACTCAAATAAGAATCAAAACACACAAAAAAAGGGGGGGGGGGGGGGGGGGGTAGCAACACTTGCTAAGTAAGGGACTGCTTGCCCCTAAAAATAATTTAGAAAAAAGGGAGTACTTTACCAATTTCAAAGCTTGGCTGCATTGCCTTTAATTTAGAAAAACTCAGTTATAAATATAAGATAAAGAAAACATATGGAAGCACAATACAATCATAATGGGACAAGGTCCTTTATACTTAGGCCCTAGTGAGCAGGACTATCCTGAACACTTCACACATTTCCTATTCTCAATGAAAACCGGACTGTAACCTTAAAGTGCGCACACCCCCGAATGAGGATTCCAAGCCTCAACAGTAAGTTACTAGCCCTAGTAGCTAGGATAATGTTTCTACTGACTACCCTATAAATTAGGGTACATAAACCTGCCTCAACAGGACACACCATAGTGCCCTAGTACCCGAGGATTGTTCCTTACGGGCACTCCTCAACATAAAATAAATCAAATCACATCTTCACAATTCTCACAAATTTCACATAGCTTCCATAACTTGAAAATCATTTAGTTTGAATAAATTTTTGGCTCAAAAATAAAGTAATAACTTGCAAAGCAATACTTTGATAAAAACATTACTTTGTTCTTATATCTTAAATTCTCAAACTTACAAAATAATATTTTATGAAAAATCCTTTTTATCACATTTTCAACCACATCAAATACTACAACTTAAAAGATGTTAAACAAATAAATTCTAACATACATATATACTATATGCACCAACTAGTACTTATATTGTTGTAGTTGTTGTTGTCAATACATACGTATAAACCAAAATCCATACACTAAACATATAAATTAAATTTTCATCATTATTGCATATAGTAAAATTTGATAAAAGCATTAATAGACATTTAATTAAAAGAATACGGAATTAATATATACACATACATACACACACACACACACACACACACACACACACACACACACACACACACACACACACACATATATATATATAATAGATTAAAATATATTATGGGGAAAGAAGTAAGAATGTTGAACACCGATTGCTAACAGTTTGAATGAAATTCTTCAATCTTGTGAAAACAATCAAAACAAAGTAAGATTAGGCTTTATAGGTACAACGAAGAGTCAATCATGGCACACTTCCAACAACTTTAGCACCCATTAAGACTAGATTTCCCTATAACATGTTTTTAATAAAGTGTGTTTTAGGTGCAATGTATAAGGACATGGATTTAATAAAGTGTGTTTTAGGTGCAATGTATAAGGACATGGATGGAATAAAGTGTGTTTTAGGTGCAATGTATAAGGACATGGATGGCGTTTATAAAAATTCGGAATAAACACTTGAGGTTATATATACGGTTTATATACGGTACCTGTTGGGCGTCGGCAGGGTTGGCCGAGTTCAGCCCCTGCTCGATTCGAGACGTGGCGCTGTGGCTTACCATGGAGGGATGTGGTTAAATGGTTAATGTCCACCTACCTATCACCAATTGGTTTTAAGTAGGATATGGCAACCAGATAGCCAAAGAACTCTGTGGTTAAGCGTGCTTGACTTCCGGCAGTCACGGGATGGGTGACCCCCTTGGAAGTAAGCATAGTGCAGCACTGAGATCCATCAATTGGTATCAGAGCCGAGGTCACGAGACGTGGCGCTGTGGCTTACCACCATGGAGGGATGTGGTTAAATGGTTATCACCAATCAGAGCCGAGGTCACGAGACGGGTTAAATGGTTATCACCAATCAGAGCCGAGGTCACGAGACGTGGCGCTGTGGCTTACCACCATGGAGGGATGTGGTTAAATGGTTATCACCAATCTTACCACCATGGAGGGATGTGGTTAAATGGTTATCACCAATTGGTTTTAAGTAGGATATGGCAACCAGATAGCCAAAGAACACCTATCACCAATTGGTTTTAAGTAGGATACGGCAACCAATTGGTTTTAAGTAGGATATGGCAACCAGATAGGCGAAGAACTCTGTGGTTAAGCGTGCTTATAAATATATAAATATATAGTATTGGTGGTGAAGGAAAAGAGCGCTCCCCCCTTTGGTGGTGAAGAAAAAGAGCTTGCATAAATGTATGCTGACGTATGTCACAACTCAAGTAAGGTAAGTACACAAATCCGTGTCTTAGCTTAGAATATTGTTTTCCTTGAAAATGAAACTATACTTTGAAATCTAGTAATGAACAACTCAAAACTAAATTAAAGGATAAATTGGTATGAGAATTTGTTTTTGTATAGTGAGTTAGAAAATATGAGGAAACAAGTAAGAATGTTGAACACTGATTGCTAATAGTTTGAATGAAATTCTTCAGTCTTGTGAAAACAATCACAACAAAGTAAGATTAGGTTTTATAGGTACAACGAAGAGTCAATCATGACACACTTCCAACAACTTTAGCACCCATTAAGACTAGATTTCCCTATAACATGTTTTTAATAAAGTGTGTTTTAGGTGCAATGTATAAGGACATGGATTTAATAAAGTGTGTTTTAGGTGCAATGTATAAGGACATGGATGGAATAAAGTGTGTTTTAGGTGCAATGTATAAGGACATGGATGGAGGTGATGCATCTGGAAAAAGTCAACATTCACATAGAAAAAGATGTGGAGACCCATAGCGAAGTGTACAACGAAAAAATATATCAATGAATGCAAGTGCGTCTACATCCAGATACTTTCATTATTGACACACAAAATTAAGAAATAAAATATCCTAAATGGCAATTAGAAGACTAGTTTATAGCTCATCATCACATCGATGGACTAAAATCACTAGGGAAGTCTAGCTATTTATCTAGGTCCACAAACGATGAATCCCAACTAACATTTGTGCCTCCATTAGTGGTGGAAATCTTCCCCATTGATGCATCCAACGGTACAACGTTAGACGAGCTAGCCTCACTATTGTTCAAACGATAACTTTCCATACATGAATTAGAATGCCTATTTGTAAGCTACGAAAAGCTTTGGTCCACGATGTTCAATGGGTTTACCCAATTGAGGTACCCACTTTCAGCTTCACATTGTTGAGGTTGAGCTATCTCTTCCTCTACCATTGGGGGAAAAAACCCGCCACTAACGTGATATGGTGTCATCATTGGAGGAACCATAGGTGAAACGAAAGGTGGTGGAGCCACAATTGTTGATGGATTGAGTGGTTGGAATTGAGGTAGTGATGGTGGAGCCAATTGAATCCTTTGATTCTCATGCCTCCTAGTAGATCTCTTTCCCTTATGGGACCTACCACCTCTAGGGATGTCATGTTGAGCGCCACCATGGGTCCAATGGCGTCTGCATGTTCGACAGTAATATCTTGGTTGATTTACATTGTAGTTGTTAAAATAGCGAAACTTGGTGTCATAGGACTGACAACGAGGGCATTTTATTAGCGGAAGAGGAGTGCTATGGTAGTCCACTACTCTCGACCTCCTCACTAGCGGCAATGATTGATGATAATCACCAGGTCCTCTATTTTGCTCCATCAGTCTCTAACTAATAATGTGAAGAGTACGTATGAGTTGGAGGCATTTTATAGGGATAAGGCATTAATGAATTGCAAACGGATAGATGTAATATTTGCAAAATTTTGAAAATTTTGGTTGAACAATTAATTATTGTATAAATTCACAACAACTTGTCTTTCTTAAATGTATTGTGTAAATCATATTTGATTTAGTGAATATGAATTTAATACACTAATTAACTCCACCGACTGGTTTTCTCCTCAAGTGTATATGGTTATTCCATCCTTTATTAAATGGCATATATTAGGAATAAAGTATAACTAGCGTGATACCTAAGCTACATCTAGACTTCTAGATGTGTCAAACGGGAGGGCTTGGTTTGGTTTGGCTTGGCACTAGCCCATTTATTATTTGGATTGAGGCGATCCAATCCAATTAAAGTTCGGACTAGGTTTGGCCCGATCCAAAAATAAAAATAAAAAACTGGCTTGGTCCAAAGCCTTAGAAATTAAAAAATATTAAAAATTATAAATTGACTAATTTATGTTATGTATTCCATCTAAATTAGTGTTACAAGTTCACATATTTATTTTCAACTATTTAACTTAAGAATTATTATAGAAACTAAAGAAATAAATAAATAATAATGTAATAACATTAGTAATAATAAGTTTACAAATTGCAACTACTAACTACTAAGTAGTAGTGGTATGCCAAAGACCTTGTGGTCTAGTGGCACCCGGTTACACCCCACATGGGAGGGGATGGGTTTGAGCCTCAGTGGAGGCAATATTGGCTCTTAAAGTAGCTATGAACAGATACTACATTGTAACAGAGTCAATAGTGCTAAAAAAAAGTAATAGTGGTATTTTTTTTCCAATTTGAAACAAATAAAATTTTACCAACTTCAAAATATTTTATTAATTACTAATTAGTATGCTAGTTGGATACTTAACTAGCTAAATAGTAAATGCATAAGAATTTTATTGGCATAAAACCAATATCACAGTTTCTAATGTGATAATCTCATGAGTCATTACTCAATTATAGTATACATGTAGCACCCCCAATTTTCAAAATCAGAATATTTAAAATAAAAGACATTTTGATGATTGAAAAGATGAAATTTGAATGCGGAAGCAACAAAATAACATTTTTAAACACTCAGGGTGTTACCGCTACGTTTGGACTGCTAACCAAGCCCAAACGTGGCGATAGCACCCCCAGTGCTTAAAAATATTATTTTTTTGCTTCCGCATTCGATTTTCATCTTTTCAATCAACAAAATGTCTTTTATTTTAAATATTTCAATTTTGAAAATTGGGGGTGTTACAAGTTAGTATTAGAGCCCTAGGTTATAGAGTCTTAGGTTATTAAGAGTTGATTGTAAGAGCCTAGGTTGACCATAAGATATAGGAGGCCTGACTGTAGGAGTTTAAGTTGTAAGTATTTTGGAAATACGAATTGATTAGGTTTTGAGAACATAAGTAAAAGAAATTTAAGTTTGAAATAACTTTAGGAATTTGGAACTCTCTAGGAGTCCGCGGTGAGATGTGAGTTTCCGTATATGCTTCTGTGGTAATTATTCATGCCTTGTGTAGTACTTGCGTTTGGAAGCAAGTGATTCCTTGAGAATGTGTTTCTTAATGGAATTATGGAAGTGTAAGTTCAAGCAATGCGTTGCTTTAAGGATTCCTGAGTATTTTGTGAGCTGTGGCTATTGCACCCTGATGGTGTGCATCTCTCTAGTAAGTTTGGCCTGTTAGACAAGTTTTTGTTTAATTTTGGATTTAATAAGGACTCGAATAAGATTAGAAGCAGGGAACTTGGATGTCTATTGATCCAAGATGGTAAGGTAGTAGCGTATGCATCTAGATAACCGGACAAATTGATAAAGAGGATTATCTTACTCGTGGTTTGTAGTCAGCGGTAGCATTTTTTGCTATAAGGAATTGGCATCCCACTCATGTGGTATCGTCTACAAGAATTACGCTAACCTCAAGAGTTAAAGTGTATTTTCGCGTAACTGAAGTCAGATATGAGGCAAGTAAGGTGACTGGAGCTTAAAGATTAAGACTTGGAGATTCTCTATCGTGAATGGAAGACAAGTGTAAATGCTGATACACTAAGAAGAAGTCAAATCGCACCTAGTGGATGTTTTTAGACCGATGGTGAGGAAGACTTTAAAAAGCTAAACCTGGAAACTGTGGAGCATGAAGAATTAGAACGTAAGGTTGGATTGTGCAACTTGAAGGTAGTTCCATCTACCTTCGATAAGACAAAGAAGGGACAGTTAAGAGTTGTGAACCTGGAAGGAATGAAGTCTAAGATGATTAAAAAGGCAGGGAAACTTGGATCCTTGAAGATGTACGATGATGGGAGGAAACATTATAAGTAGGTCGTGTGTTCCTATGAAGCGTGAGGAGATCGAGAAGTGCATTATAGAAGAAAATTATTGCACCCAATACTCAGTACACCTGAGAAGTAATAACTTGCATGAGGATTCGGAAAAGGAATTTCAGTGACGAGAATGAAACAAGAGGTAGCTGAGCTTATGATTAGGTGCTTGAATTGTTAGAAGGTTAAGGTTGAAAAGAATAAACCTAAAGAATTGGCTCAATCATTTGAATTTCTTAAGTGGAAGTGGGATTCTATATTGATGGACTTTATGGGAAGTTTACCGTTGGCTAAGATAGAAAAGAACATATTTGGGTTATAGATGATTGATCTATGAAGACTGCAAGGTCTCTACCTATGAACAAGACTTTAAACTTATAAGGGAAGTCAGATAAGGATCTTGGATTCAAGACACGCGAGACAAGAAAAAGAGCCATCAATTAGTTAAAGTGTTGTAATTAAACCGCGAGTTTTTTCCCAAAATGGTCCCTCGACTATTGCTCATTCTCAATTTTGCATTTCGACTTTCAATTGCACCTAATGTGGTCCCTTGACTTTCAAAAACTCACCCAATTTGGTCCTCCGTTATATATTCCGTCAAATCAGTGTTAAAATGGAGGGCATTTTCGTCCATTTACCTATTGTTAGCCTAATAAACATTGAGAAATAGTTGAGGGACCGTTTTGAGAATAGTCAAGGGACCATTTTGGGAAAAACTATTTTATTTATTTCATTTTTGTTTATTTTCATTTTTTAGACTCTATAAAATTAGAATTTCTATACATTTTTTTTCTTACAAATATAAATACTTAAAATCGTGCAATCCATCCTAAAAATTTTTAACTTTTTTTACAGACTTTTTCCCTCTATCTAAATATACAAACTATTCATATGCAGATTTACAATAAGTTTCGTAAATTTTATAAATACTCATTTTTTAAGCACCGATTAAAATAATTCTTAGTCACATCCGTAATACTAAATATATTACTTTGGATTTTTTATAAATAAGATATAATATTATTAAACTCAAATAATTAAAAATAATGTGCGCACATCACAAAAGATTTTATGATTGACTTAAAAATTAACTATAAATTTTATTGTTGAATACAAATTGACAATTATTAAACATTATTTTTAATAATTATTGTGTCCCGTGTAATATACTAAAATTATTAGGTAGGATTTTTATAATTAAGGTATAATTTAATTAAATCAAAATTTTAAAAAATAATGTGTCCACATTACAAAATAAATTATACTTGCCTTAATAATTAATAATTAATAAAAAAAAATAAGAAGAGGAAAACATATAAAAGATGTCATACAATATCTTAAATAATGTAAAATAATATAAAATTTAATAATTACTTCGAAATCAAATACAGAAAATATTGCAGGAAACATTGACGAGATTTTACTTTCGGCTCACCTGAGAAGTTTACTAGAAAAATTTACCTTTCGGTCCAATATTTTCCCTACATTTTACACTCTTTGGGTGTCTACGCTTGAAAAAAAATATTATTTTCAATGGTAAAAGTAATATTTAATGTGATACATAGTGATTGATTGTCTATGAACATAAAAAATTAAAAAAAAAAAAAGAAGTATATGAGTATTTATGAAATTTACGGAACTTATTGTAAAACTTCATAGGAATAGTTTGTATATCTAGAGGGGAAAAGTCTGTAAAGAAAGTTAAAAATTTTGAGGTTGGATTGCACGATTTTAACTATTTATATTTGTAAGAAAAAATGTATAGAAAATCTATTTTTATAGAGTGTAAAAAATGAAAATAAACAAAAATGAAATAAATAAAATAGTTTTTCCCAAAATGGTCCCTTGACTATCCTCAAAACGGTCCCTCAACTATTTCTCAATGTTTATTAGGCTAACAATAGGTAAATGGACGAAAATACCCTCCATTTTAACACTGATTTGACGGAATATGTAACGGAGGACCAAATTGGGTGAGTTTTTGAAAGTCGAGGGACCACATTAGGTGCAATTGAAAGTCGAAATGCAAAATTGAGAATGAGCAATAGTCGAGGGACCATTTTGGGAAAAAACTCTTAAACCGCCAAGCCGAATAGACCACTTGGAGTTGAGATTCCTTGTTTTTTCTTGGGTTTGAACCCCTCCTTTTTCCTTGTAGAACCGAATACTCTTTTTGTTGAGAAATCTTTTCTATCTTCTCAAACCCCGTCTTTGATATCTTTCTGAAATGATTTTGTGCAAGGTGACAACATAATTTCTGAAATCGTAACATTGGTAATCTTGAAATTATTCTTGAAATGTGTTGTCCTTGAGTTTAAAATTAAAAATCCATCCTCCCCATTTTCCCTTTGTGGGGTCAAGCTCTTTGAAATTAAAAGCCTATTTTCTTAAATGTTTCCTTTACTATCCACCATTTCAATCTGACTTCCTATCCTCAAAATGATTTTAGCTTCGGGGATGAATCTCCATTTAATGTGGGTAGAGTGTGACACCCTTTAAATTTTAAATAAAATTATTTTCCTACAAAGGGTCTTGGAACGAAATTATTTTAATTACTTTGGGTATTGTCCTATATATATATATATATATATATATATATTACTCGACTTGAATGTACTATCAAAAGATTTGATTGAGGTTGCCCTCGGGTTTTATCGTTCTCAACGGAGGTCAAATTGGAAGTATTGTTTAGCTCTTTGTCTAGGGAATGCCTTGCAACTTCCTCATTCGCCTCATCACGAACAATCAATGAATAAAATAATTGTGATTGTAGTTTCAAACAAATCAAAGGACAAGAATGAAATCAATTAATAAAAGCTAGGGAATGAATGATGAGTAATCATGATGCCTCATTGTGTATCTTTTGCATATAAGAATTGGCTTGTGTAGTTGGTTATTCCTGTGATACCCGGCTTTTCTAAATTCTAGTTTCTGAATCATCACCTTTCTCTTTTCCAATCATGCAATTTAAAATCTCATCTTCTTTATTTTTATTATAGTTATTAGTATTTTATACGCGCTATGCGCGAAAATTCATTCCCAATATTAAAACATTAATAAATACAAATAATTAAAATTTATAATTTGAATTATATATACACAAATGATATATGTATTTTATATACACACATATATGATTTACCATTCATATAAATTTAATTAAAATATAATCAACCATTAAATTAATTATATAATGATTTTAATAAAATGATAATTAAAGAATAGGAATTATATAATGATTTTAATAAAATGATAATTAAAGAATAGGACAAAGATATGATAGATATAGGTGTATGGTAATAATGATGAAGTTAAAAATAATGGTGTTATAACGGTGTAAGGGTAGTTTTGTATAAAAAAATGTAGTGGGGACAATTTTGTCTAATAACATTGAAGTGTATAACATTTAAAGTAAAATGTATACATTTATTAGCATACAAAAAGTGGGACATAAATCAAGGGTATAACCTTGATTGAGACTTATTAGGTTTTTAGATTATAAAATGTGTAAGTATTATTTTGGAGTACAAAAATAAATATTTTTTATAAGTATATAGTGAGTATTAATTTTTAATGAGATATATATTTATGCTCAGCTCGTATGTGTATATATATATTTATTAATTTTTTTATACTACATTAAATATATATATTTGGGCTGTATATATAGTGAGTATTAATTTTTAATGAGATATATATTTATGCTCAGCTCGTATGTGTATATATATTTATTAATTTTTTATACTACACTAAATATATATATATATATATATATATATATTTGGGCTGTATACACATATATAGATATATTTCTATGAAGTAATGTACTTATATAGATATGTTTTTGTGTGTGTGCGCGCGTGTGTGTATATATATTCTTTAATTTTTATATTTCCATTGGGAGTTACACTATTATAATAAATGAATTATTATTATATTTTGATTGGGGCGTTTCATATGTTACAATCTAGATTTATTTACCCTTAATTATTATCTAAATAATGAATTGAAGATGATGGGATTATTTTCCCCCTTCTCTCCCTCTTTGACCGATCAACATGTTAACAAGAAAGACAAAAATTTCCCTTGCTTCTTCTTTCTTTTCCATTCGACAGTTTAATAAAAAAAAAAAAACTTTTCTCCTTCTTCTTCAAGCATTCTTCAAGGGTAGAAGTGATCAACAAGCCTAGTAAGTTTTGTTCTTTTATTATTTTAAGAGTAGCATAGTTGTAGAATTTTTGGTTGAAGATATACGCTTATTTGAATATTTTTGTGTTCTTATATTTTATTTGATTGGATGATGGTGATGGATGCTAGAAGAGGAAAACCTAGATAATTGATGGATTTAAGAGATTTTGAAGGAATTTGCACTGTGTGTGTGCGCCCAATTAGGATCATATGAGATCACTTGTTTAGCTAAGATTGTGAGATCAGATCTTGTGCATCCATTTAATAATTTAATGGTCTAGATTGATTTAAGATGCTAAGTTTTAGTGGTCTAGATTGATTTAAGATGCTAAGTTGAAGTGTGTGCGAACGGTAATAAAATGTGTGCGAATGGTGATTAAGTGTGTGCGGATGGTGATTAAATGTGTGCGAATGGTGATTAAGTGTGTGCGGATGGTGATTAAATGTGTGCGAATGGTGATTAAGTGTGTGCGGATGGTGATTAAATGTATGCAAACAATGATTAAATGTGTGCGAAAGGTGATTGATGTACAAGATTTAATCTCAAAATTTTTTAATGCTCTAGATTGATTAAGATTCCAAGTTGAAGTGTGTGCGAATGGTGATTAAATGTGTGCGAATGAAGTGTGTGTGTGTCAATCAATTTAGACCATTAAAAAGTATTGCATGGATGCACAAGATGTGATCTCACGATCTTACCTAAGCAAGTGGTCTCACTGGAATCCTACCATATACATATATATATATATATATATATATATATATATATATATATATATATATATATATATATATATATATATATATAGTTAGGATCATATGAGACCACTTCTTTAGGTAAGATCGTGAGATCAGATCTTGTGCATCCATGTAATAATTTAATGGTCTAGATTGATTTAAGATTTTAAGTAGAACTGTGTGCGAACGGTGATAAAATGTGTGCGAACGGTGATTAAGTGTGTGTGAACGGTGATTAAATGTGTGCAAATAGTGATTAAGTAGGTGCAAACGGTGATTAAATGTGTGCGAACGGAGTGCTGTGTCAATCAATCTAGACCATTAAATTTTTTTAGATTGATGTACAAGATTTGATCTCAAAATTTTTTAATTGTCTAGATTGAATAAGATTCCAAGTTGGAGTGTGTACGAACGGTGATTAAATGTGTGCGAACGGAGTGTGTGTGTCAATCAATCTAAACCATTCAAAAATATTACATTGATGCACAAGATTTGATCTCACGATCTTATCTAAATAAGTGATCTTATTGGAACCCTACCCTATCCTATATATATATATATATATAGATATATATGTATATATGTATGTATATGTATACATATATATGTATATGTATATGTATATACATATATATATATATATATATATGTATATATGTATGTATACATATGTATACATATATATGTATATGTATATGTATACATATGTATACATATATATGTATATGTATATGTATACATATGTATACATATATATGTATATGTATATGTATACATATGTATACATATACATATACATATATATGTATACATATGTATACATATATATGTATATACATGTATATATATGTGTATACATGTATATATATGTGTATACATGTATATATATGTATATATATATATGTATGTATATGTATATATATATCTATACATATATATGTATATGTGTATATATATACATATACATACATATATATATATATGTATATATATATTATATATATATGTACATATATATATTCATATATACATCAAATCATGCAAATGGGGTAAGCAAGTAGAAAACAAACCCACTTACTTGATATCAAAAGCTCATTTTTTCAATCAATCTCCAAGGTTACTAGGGCTCTCCTTCTACCATCATCATCATCAACTAGAGCCGTCAAAACGGGCTTTGCCCGCCGGCCCGGCCCGGCCCGCCCCCTACTTAGGTAGGGGGTGGGTTTTGAAAATAGAAGCCCGCTAAAGAGCGGGCTTTTTTAGCCCGCCCCGCCGCGGGCAGCGGGCTTGGCAGGGTGGGCTTGGCTGGCCGCGGGCTACCCGCCAAACATGTTTTTTTTTTTGAAATAGCCAAACATGTGTTAGTAGTACATATCTACTATATTAATAAGAGGCAAAGAGAGTTAGGCCTAAAATGGGTAGAAAAAATGGCGGTCAAATTATTTAATCAAATGGATGGCTCAGATGAATTCTTTAATCAAGTAGATGGCTAAGATAATTCAGATTAATATTATTAATAGAGATTACCTAATTTAACCTTACTTTTATGATTATCTGTTAAGTTTTCCGTTAAATATTCTCTTCTCCGTTAATATTCCGTTAACTTTTAACTTACCCATTAATTTCTATAATAAAGATCTTAGGTTCGAACCTCATCTCAATCAAATTTGACATAATTAAGTTTCTCACTCTATTTTACTCTTATTAAATTAAATAAATTAGTAGCTACAACAAAAAATGACACATATGTATTTCTTTAATTTAGAATTATGTGTCTACAATACCTTTATTTGAAAAAAATTATTTATTATCAAAAAAATTAAATTAAATAAGAGAAATAATTTCATTAGTTATATTGTCTTTATTTTCTCTCATGCAAAGATTCTTTATATTCAAATTTATCAATTGATATTCATTACATTGTCCATTATCTTATTTTTACAATATCTTGTAATTAAATATCAAAGTTATAGTACAAAATAATGTTATATATTTATTTACCAAGTATTTTATTAATACTATGTAAAAAAAATTTTAAAATAATTTAAAGCTAATTATATTAACTACTTGGGGATTGGTTGACAAAGAGAGTACTCAAATAATAACCCAACAAATTGAAGTGGAATCACTCTATTTTACTCTTATTGAATTAAATAAATTAGTAGTTACACCAAAAAATGATACATATGTATTTCTTTAATACCATGAAAAAAAAAGAGAATAGTTTGAAACCAATCATATTAATTACTTGGGGGATTTGTTGACAATGAAAGTACTCAAATTACCCATTACCCAGCAAATTGAAGCGAGAAACTACCTTTTAATATCTTTGAAATACATAATATTTTAAATTTTCAAGTTTTTATTAATTTATTTAATTTTTTTTCTTAAACTAGGAATTTCTTTATCCACAATAACTCATTCAACAATAATGGTTGAACCAAATGAACCCCCAAGCAGAACACCTAAAGGAAAGTCCATAGCTCCTATATCAAAATCTCATTGCATGACGTTGTTATCTATGCTACCAACAATATCCGAATTGTAAATAGCACACTACCAACAAAAAGGAAGAGAACAAATAGTAAAGATGAAGACAATGACAATGTTACTCAAAAGAGAATTAAGAACCACTTAGAAAAATTCAAATTAAAAGTAGTATTTATTTAGACTATCATTTTTAGACCAAATATTTAGACTATCGATTTTACAAGGTTGCAAACATTTATTTTAGTAATAATTATAATGAATTTTCTATATTATCTTGGATTCATATCCTTTGAGTTAGATATTTAAATAAAAAAAATTCGACATTCAATTATCCATGTATAAACTTTTCCTATATAATCTTTCATTGATATACTTTCAAATATTTATTTAAATATAAATATTGGACATTAACTCATTCGCGCAATGCGCGTATAAAACTAGTATGTAATATATAATCTGTAGTAGTGCTATAGTGTATGCTGTGTAGTACGTGTATGTATGTATGTATATATATATATATATATATATATATATATATATATATATAAACTGAGCAGTTTAGTATGTATATGTAATATATAATATATAATCTATCTAAATCTAAATATAAATATATTAAATAATCTAATATTAGTTTTGTTCTCTTTTTTTTACTGGTTATTTGGTTAAAATTACTGGTTTTAATTAGATCTTGAAGTCAACTGGAAGTAGGTCTTAATTTCATTCCATTCCTTTTAATTGATAAATAAGAACAAGAATTAAAAAAAAAAAAAAAAGGTATGGTGAGGCGGGGGCCCGCTTAGCCCGCGGGCCAAGGGCGGGGCGGTCCGGGCCTATGAAACTCAGGCCCGCCAAGGAGCGGGCTTTTTTGGCCCGCCCTGCTTAGGCCCGCGGCCCGCTCTGCCCCGCCGCCCGTATTGACAGCTCTACCATCAGCCACACAAAGAAAGAAATCACATAAGCACATAATTTAGCAATCACCTTAACACTATACTACCTGAAAAAAAAAATAAAATAAAAATACTAACTTACTTGAGAAGATGATGTTCCAAACTCTTGAATAAAATGATGGGAGAATTTTTTTTTATTTTTTTTATTTTTTATGAAGGAACGAATCAAAGAAGAAAAAGATGAAGAAGAAAATTTCCTTCTTTTTAGTTGAGAATGTCGGCTAGAGAGATTAGGAAGACTAAAGGGGAAGACTAAATCAATCTCCTATATGAAGGAAGATAAATCAGTAGTCATCCTTTAATTTTGAAATTCTCCAAATCAAGACTTTGTAGCCTACTCTATAAAAAAAAAAAAAGACTTTGTAGCCTCAAATCTACATTATTAGGTATTAAGGATATTGATCTAATATAATCTTATATATAATAATAATATATATTACACACATAATATATATATATATATATATATATATATATATATATATATATATATAGGGTCATGTTCAGGTGTGGCCGTGCTCTCCCGTGCGGCCGTGCGGTTCACACTACTCAATGTTACGAAATACACCACTCAATGTTAAGAAACACACCACACAAATATGCACTGTGGTGTGTTTCTTAACATTGTGGTGTGTTTCTTAACATTGAGTGGTGTATTTCGTAACATTGAGTGGTGTGTGA
>NC_044921.1:6074376-6251497 GCF_003576645.1 Ipomoea triloba
AACATTGAGTGGTGTATTTCGTAACATTGAGTGGTGTGTGACCGCACGGCCGCACCTGAACCAATATATATATATATATATATATATATATATATATATATATATCCACACGGCTATCTATATACATATATATACACATCAAAATATAATTATAATATAAGGTCCAAAATAATGATCACTTAATTAATTACATAAATAATATAAAATAAAAATGATTGATGAGTACATATACATATTAACTAGTTAGTATATACTATACGTACCTTATATAACTAATATATATATATATATATATATATATATATATATGGATATATTAATTAAGTTAGTGTAGTGTGTGTGTATATCAATCTGTGTGTGTATATATATATATATATATATATATATATATGGATATATTAATTAAGTTAGTGTAGTGTGTGTGTATATCAATCTGTGTGTGTATATATATATATATATATATATATATATAATTTGTATACCTCACATACTATATAATAGTAATATAGTTACAAAAAATAATATAATAATTAGTATAAGGAGTTGGTAGTCCAAATGAATATAGCTCAAGGTTCAAATTAAATTGAACATAGAAATAGAGTCCAATGAATACGGTGTAGAGATTAGATGAACATTGTGGAATAATAGGGAATAACTTTGAAAATTCAATAGGTAATATTGGAACTAAAAATCTCAAGTGTCACAATAAAAGAAGGATCTTTGCTTGAAATCTTGAAGATGAAATTAAGGCCAATCTTTGAAGGAGAAATTGAAGGAAATGGCGTGAAGAAGAGTAAGGGAAGAGAGAGAGAGTGTGTGATCTCTAGATAAGGTTAAGTTTTGAATATATACCACAATACATATATACATATATGTATATATTAGGGTGAAAGATTTAATTAAAGAATGGGCTTGGATCTTTATATATAATAATTCTCTGTACAAGAATAATTATTGGGTCAAATGGTTCATCTCTTAAATAAATGAACACATAGAATAATGAGAAAGCCCATAATATTAGGAATTAAATGTCTTAAAAATAATATATATATATATATATATACTAGCATAAGGATTTGGGCTTTTGATTTGGAATTACCGTAGGAAATATTCTTAATTCAAGAATTGGGCTCACTAGAAACAATGAATTTAATTTTAGAAAATAATCGTTGAGGGTAATTCCGGAATAATTTATTACGGGGTATCACACTTGCATTGATGGCCTAGGCTTCAGTTCCTAGTCGTTTCTAGGACTACGCGTTTGAAACTGTTGTTCACCTAATCAATAAAATGCCTACCAGGGTCTTGAATGATGCAAGTCCTCATTTTCTGCTACATCGTTCTACTCCGTGTTATTTTTTTTTTGCGGGTTTTCGATTGTCTCTGTTTTCCTTTGTTGCGTCCGTACAATCGAAATAAGTTGCAGTTTCGGTCAACTCGGTGTGTCTTTTTGGGCTATCCGCCCTCATTTTTTGGGTACCGTTATATAGATCTTGCTACTAATAAGGTTTTTGCCTTTCATCATGTACGGTTTGCTGAAGCCGTTTATCCGTTTGCTACTCCTATGTCTGTGCAGGATGTCCATTCAACTAAGGATCCGCAGTGGGGCGTAGGCAGTGTTGTTGTGCCAGGTTCTCCTCCGTTGGACGTTGTTCATGGATCCCGGCCAGTGTCGGTCTTGCGGGATTCAAGCTCTCGCACAGTTACTGTCTTGGGTGTTCAAGCTGCTACGGAGGTTGAGTCGCAGCAGATTACTTGTTCTCGTCGCACGAAAAGGCCTAACGTGTGTACTCATGTCATGACGTTGTGGAGTCAGTCTCAGTTAGACGATCATTTGGTTACTTTGACTTCTCAGGTTGGTGTTTCTGAGCCTACGTGTTACTCGCAGGCTGTGTTGTCTCTTGGGTGGCGTGAGGCAATGGATCCTAAGTTTAATGCCTTACTTCATAATCAGACTTGTAGGTTGGTTCCTTTTACGCCCGGTATGAATGTTGTTGGGTGTAAATGAGTGTTTCAGACGAAGCGAAAGGCTGATGGAATAGTTGAACGATATAAGGCTCGCATGATTGCGAAAGGGTTTAGCTAAGTGGCTGGCCAGGACTTCTTTGAGACGTTTAGTTATATGGTTAAACCTAAAATTGTTCGACTTTTGCTTTCTTTGGCGGTTTTGCGTGGCTGGACTATTTGTCAGTTGGATATTCACGGTGCGTTTCTGAATGGCAATCTTGCAGAGACGGTTTATATGCAACAACCCCCGGGGTATGAGGACAAAACTGCACCTGGTGATGTGTGTTTGTTGCAACGCTCTCTTTACGGTGTAAAACAGGCACCTCGAGCGTGGTTCACTCCTCTCCATACTTTCTTGGTTTCGGCTGGTTTCACTCTGTCACAAACTGATGTTTCCTTGTTGACCGAAAGTCTATGAGTGGGTTTGCTATTTTCTTTGGTGATAATCTTGTCTCTTGGACTTGTCGCAAGTAGTGTACTGTGGCACGGCCTTCGACTGAGGCTGAGTACATACAAGGCCTTGGCTGATGTGTCTGCTGAGGTCACGTGGTTGGTTACTCTACTTCGTGAGCTTGGTCTTGGTTCTTCCTCGCCTCCGACTCTCTGGTGTGATAATTTGGGGGCTACCTACCTATGTGCTAATCCGGTTTTTCATGCTAGGACGAAGCATATTGAAATTTATTATCACTTTGTGCGTGATAAGGTGACTAAGAAGGAGTTGCAGATTCACTTCATTTCAACAAAGGATCAGTTAGCTAATGTGTTTACTAAGGCTCTAGCTTGTCCTTAGTTTTCTTCTTTGAGAGACAAGCTCAATGTTGTTTCTCACCCTTGTGCTTGAGGCCAGGGGGAGTGTTAGGAGTCTAGTAGTTGTGGTTAGTTAGGAGTCTTATTGTATCCTTATAGTACTATTCTATAGTTCTACGTTAATGTCCATCACGGACTTATAATCCTCATCCTAACAACACCCATTCCGAGAGAGTCCCATAACATTTAGAATAACTATGTCACATATTTGCCCATTAATTTTATCTTCGAATGTGATTGTTCTTTATGTCAGCTTGAAAGACTTTATTAGATTACTTTCCTCACCAGTCATATGGCAAGAACATTCACCATCAAAGTACTATCTCCCTTTACTTTTCACATCCTATCGTCGTTGAACCACAGATGGTTGAGAAATTATGGTTCGCATTGATGCTCTATACTGATCAAATTTTTCATCCACAAAAAAAAAAAAAAAAACAAAAAAAAAAAAAAAACTAAAAAAAAAAAAACTAAAAAACTAAAAAACAAAAAACTAAAAAACTAAAAAACTAAAAAAGTAGTCACTAGTACTAAAATGTGATTTTATGAATGTCTGGTTGAAAATATATATTTATGACAAAAAAATTATTTATTTTTAGCACTTTTAGGTACTCAGAAATTGGAAGGTTTTAATCATCATCACATTTACATTTGCTCTTGAATGCACCATTTGCCCTCTGAAATTTGTACTCTTGATGCATATCAAATAGCTAGAATTACAGCATTAGTTTTAACCTAACTTTATAAGAAATAATATACTAATTAAATATTTTTTTGGTAGTGCAGGAGGTGAAATTGATTTTCACATAATATACTACCTCATTTTCATCCTCGAAAATTATACTATTGACATACCAACTGCACCATTGATTTTTCTTTTTTCTGGAAATGTAAAAACAATTTATTATTCTGATATTTATATATATTGTCACACATTTTCACTGATTAAATAGGAAGGGAAGAAAAAAGAAAGTCAATTTCAAATCTTTAACATATAATAATTGATCATCACATTATGAGGTAAGAAAGAAAAAGAGAAATATAGTTTTAAAATGTGCATCTGTTATAATCCTTTTCATCCGGTGAGTGATAACAATGGAAGTTGACAATATGCACTTAAATATTAGTGATTTTAATTATTCATAAAAGAATGAATTATTATAATGGATGCATGAACTGCCACGTTGCTGCAAGATCCAAAACCAAATCAAAGTAATTTTATATGATAAAAAATATGGAAAAAATAGCTCTTAGGTAGTGGACTCATTTCTTAGGTAGTTTGAGGTACAAATTTCATCTTTTACAGATGAATTCCAATAGCTCTTACGAAAATTTTCGAAAACACTTATTTTATAAGGTTAATTAGTTCGGTCATTTAAGTATCAGCATTCTCTCTACGTATTTTCTTACTCGATCCATAATATTTTCTAACACAAGAGACCATAAATCTTGAAAAGGTTTGATACCTTTTATTAGATCACGACTACACAGAGTTGATCACTCCTTAAACTAAAAATGACATTGATCGATCAATAAGAGAACAAGTAAGGACAAGATTGATGTTTAAATGACAAAATTAACCTTACAAAATTAGAGTTTTAAAAATTTTAGCTAACAATTTTTTTTTTTTTTTGGTGGGAAACTAAAAACGCCACTTTGAAAAATTGATGAATAAAATTTATATATCAAATTACTAAGAAATTGAGTCTACACAAGAATATAACTCAAAAATGAAAAATGTCATTTTCCAAAAATTATATATTAGCAGTAATATATATGCATGAAAATTATACAACTTCGTGTAATTCCTTAGTTCAAAAAAATAATATTTAATTCTAAAATCTTTCTTATACATGCATATTATTAAAAAAAATACGGAGTAGATATCATTTCTACATGTAGTGCTCAATTCTAATTATTAATATTTTTCGATTTTAAGAATTGATTTAAATTTAAAACATTGCATTTTATTTTAAAAGTATTGGTCAAGATGTTTTGAATTAAAAGTAAATTAAAAAAAAAAAAAACTGAGAACAAAAGATGAGACATTTGTTAAAGTTACTAATTAAATTTCGTACCTTAAAGTTATGCATGGTATGTAAAACCATGTGTTACACTGGTTGTCTTATTAAAAACCTTAGTCTAAAAAAATTAAGTGCGAAAAAACTTGATTAAGGGAAAAAGAGTACAACAAGTCTTCAGAACATGATCTTCAACAATTAACTCAGTACCCTTTAGGGGGATAAGTGAAGCTCTACCGGAGCTCACTACTTGTACCTCATCACTAGCAATCGTTATGATTTTACTATTCTTGTTGGCCTGGGTACGGAAAACCCTTACTTCTATCCGTAAGGATGGTATGTGTAGTTGCACCATCCACCAAGCACAATGTCTATTCATGCTCCATTGTGTATACAGTAATACAATTTGTAGTGCGTTCACCGGAAAGTATGACAGCAAGTCATGCTAATAACGTAACGTGTTGTAGTTCGGCCTACTCTATCCCTAACTTCCAAGATGGTAACACCATGATTGCAAGTATTATACGTCAAAAGGTAAAGTACATATGAAGATAAAGAAGAGAGCAAAGAGATACAAAGAGAAGATCAAATACTGAAAAAGTAAAAAAAGAGAAGACCAGAACTACAACTTTTATTGATAACTGCACACATTTATACATCAGTTCAGTAATGCATATAACTAACACTAATCAAAATGGGTAGTGGGATAATGGTCACAAAATCAGTATCAATATCATAAAATATTATATTTGATGGTATTATTTAATGATATTAACATTTTTAGGGAAAAAAATATAAGAAAGGTAAAATCGTATAGAATTTATTAGTGTACACCAAAGTAATCATAATGTGCAAACTTACAATGCAACTAATAACACAAATACCTACATTAAAAAAAAAATCTTATTATCATTTGCTTTTATATAATACTCCTGTAGTACATATAAATGTTACATAAAAGCAATTGACAGTAAGACCATTACAAGAATAAAAAAATGCCTTGGTGTACACATATACTCCGTACATTATTAACTTTGTATTTTCTTTCTTGTACATTAGTAAATTCTTTCAATTCTGTCATTCTTCTTTTTTTCTTTTTATTAAATCCAGTAAGTCATCCATCTTCTAATAAGTCAACTGTGCTCAACCACAGAGTTTATTGCTTATTTAGTTGTCATATATATCTTTCTTAAAACTAATTGGTGATAGTAGGTGAATATTAACCATTTAACCACATTCATCCATAGTAAGTCACAACGTCATATCTCGAATCGAGTAGGGACTGAACTTGGCCGATGCCCTACAAATCTCCTCTACTTGGTAAGGTAGGCCATTCCCTTCTTTAGCTTTTGCAGCGTTTCGATTTTGTACTCTTCAACTTCCACTCTTCCTCATCTTGAACTCTTTGAAGCTTCCTTGTAGGCTCTTATGCTGATTTGAATTACTATTCAGACTATTCGAACTAAGTAAAAAGAGTTCCCAAGTCTAAAAAGTTTTTAAAAAAAAAGAGTTAATTCCAATAATGGTCCCCCGACTATGTTGATTTTCCAAAATTGGTCATCGTCATTTAATTTGGACGAAAAAGACACTTTACTATTAAATTTGTTCCAGCAATGGTCCTTCAGTTAACATTCAATTTGTTAGGCATTATGTTAAGGGATAAAATAGTCTTTTCATTAGATAGTCTTCTTCTCCCTCATGTTTCGTCAATAGCACGCAGAGAAGATAAGCGATGCAGTTAACTAGGCGATGCATGGGGAGGTATGTCTCGAATCTCGATATGATATCCGTTGCCGCCGCCAGCGAAAATTCACTTGCCGCTGCCTTGCCTATCAAGCAGAGAAAGCAGAAAAACAAATAGCAACAATTTCATAGCCTGATCTAATGCCTAACAAACTGAAGGTTAATGGAAGGACCATTGCCGGAACAAATTAAATTTAATAGTCAAGTGTCTTTTTTCGTTCAAATTAAAAGACGATGACCAATTTTGAAAAATCAATATAGTCGGGGGACCATTGCTGAAATTAACTCGTAAAAAATTTAGAACTAAAATTTTCTAACTTTGGTATCATCAAAATCTAAAATATAATTATACCTAATAGTTTGTAACTAGATTTAATTTAAGAATAGCAGGCTTTTGAACAATTCGCAAAACAATAATTAAGTCTTCAACGGTATAAAGTTCCCTATTGAATGCCTAAACTAGTAAAACTGGTGCAATTAAGGGTTTTTTTTTTCTTTTTTTTTTCTTTTTGCATGTAAACGGTAAAACTCTTGTTATTGCTAACTTGGATGCCTCATCATACTACTTTATACTTTTATGATATAATTAAAAGTTATGTGGCTGATGGGGATAGGCTAAGGCTCGGTACCAGGAACTCAGAGTAGGAAGAAGGGACGACCAATACATAGGGAGAGATAGCTCGAAGGGAGATATGATGACACGGCGAAGGTCGATCGACGATTGGTTGGTCGGTCGAAGGATCGTTGAGAAGGTGACAAAGCAGCTGAAGATCTTAGGCTGAGAGTGATTGAATATAACTATTGAAACGATTAATTACCATGGAGGAAAGGTCAGGCCGAGAAAATAAGGAGAGGCCGAATGAATCGACCATACAGACCTAGAAGGGGCCGAGGCAGGTAAGGCGGTGCAAGAAAGGTGGTTATGAAGGTTTCCTAAAGAGTTGGCGGCGGAATGTAGAAGATACAGAAGGAAGGTCGAGATAGATTAGGAAAGTGCCTAAAATGTACTCCCTCCGTCCCAAAATGGATGTCTCATTTGCTTTTTGCACGCTTTTTATGAAATTAAAGTAAATGTGATGTGCTTTCCAATTTGCCCTCAACTTTTTCACTTTTGGAAATAAAAGCAATAAAGAAAACAAAAGTCATAAGGGTAAATTGGAAAAAGTAGAATGATGGTGATGTTCAATTTTGGAAAGAGGACAACATTTTGAGACAAACTAAAAAGGAAAGTAAGACAGGTAAAATGGGACAGGGGGAGTAATAAGGAAAAAGTTCCTAAAGTAGTTTAAAAGTTTCCTCAAGGAGAAATCCCTCCTAGCTGGTATAAATAAGGTCGTAGGCCTCGAGAGAGGCATAAGCAATTCATTGTACTCAAAGGCAATTCGTAATACAAAAAGGGTTGAAAAGTTACTCTAATTTTTCGATTGTCTTACTCGATTTTGCAGTGGTGTTGGTCTGCCATTCGACCATTTCGTGAGAGATAAAACCAACCGTGGCAATAATAATAATAATAATAATAATAATAATAATAATAATAATATCCTTTCAAAAAAATAAGATGAAGAGATGATACCGAATTGAAATCATGGAGGATGGATGCCTGAATTGAAATTACATCACTCTTAACTACTCCGTATTAAGTATTATATTTGAATGAAGAAGTTATCACTTATCATGACAATTCTTAACTTTGTAAATCAGAAAGTGTAACACCCCAATTTTCACATCTTAGATTTATTACAAAATCCCTAATAATGCAATACATTGCGGAAGCATCTAACCAGCAGAAAACTGGGTGTTACCGCCACGCTTAGGTACCTCTCCTATACCCAAACGCTAAGGCTAAACTTACAACCTCAAATAACGATATCAACATCCAAATATGTACATATGGAAATAGTCCTTCCAGGGTGTCTATTCTAGGATAGAGTAGTCCTCAACCTCGACTTCCATCCTATTCAGAGCTCATCGGGCTTCAGGAGCCCACACTAGACAACATCTGTAAACACATCGAAGTGTAGTTAGCGCGACGGCTAAGTAAGGAAATCCATTGTCACTCAAAAGTAAACAAAGGTTTCGAAAAACATAATTCTCAGAAAACTGTAGCTTTACCCATAAGTTCAAAATCTACCTGCAACCGGATTATCAACAAAAGAAAGTATAGTAGAGTATACGAGTTGCATCAGCATATAATACTTTTCATTTCCGAGAATTCCCATCATTTAACTCAAAATAGAGAGTTCAACAACACACTTTACTGTTCAAAACTCGTGACATTTTATTCTTCGACATAATTACGGAGTAACTAGATTTTCATAGTTAGTAAAATTTACTTAGTTTCCCCCTGGATAAGTGTATGGTAATCTCGGAATATTTTCAAGAACCTCGGGCCGCGGCAGTCATGCCTCCCGCAGGTCAAACATTTCAACAACTTCCGGGCCCCGGCTCACAAGCCTCCCGTAAAGTCAAACATCTCAATAACATCCGGGCCACGGCTCACAAGCCTCCCGCAAAGTCAAACATCTCAATAACTTCGGGGCCACGGCTCACAAGCCTCCCGCGAAGTCAAACATCTCAATAACTTCCGGGCCACGGCTCACAAGCCTCCCGTAAAGTCAAACATCTCAATAACTTCGGGGCCACGGCTCACAAGCCTCCCGCGAAGTCAAACATCTCAACAACATTATCCAGGAACTAAGGTTTTCAAAACATTCATCCTTCCTTGAGTTTAATTAGTACTTTACACATGATGTCTCAAAACAATTATTCTTATCCAAATATGTTTCCAAAATACTCATGTTTGCCAATGACTTTTCACCATAAATTCCCAAGTGACAAGGGACACACTTGTTTCTTAAAAACACGGTTTTTCTCCAAATTGATGAACATAAGTTTACCCAATAATATTTGAACTTTCAAAAAATTGACTCGGTTGCCCGTAGGCCTTCCAAACATCGTAACATTCAGGAGCAAAAACATCGGAAGAAAGTTCGGTCGAAAACGGATCCGCGTCGCGCAGACTCGCGGATGTCCGCAGCGTCGGACGCACGGCGGACGCGTGCGTCCGGGCTGCGTCCGCTCGTTCGGCTCGACGCCGAAACATTGGACACCCATGGACGCGCGTCCGTGGTCGCGTCCGGCCTTTCGGCCGTGACGCCGAAACGTTGGACGCCGATGGACGCGCGGTGGACGCGCGTCCACGGCCGCGTCCATCCGGATCTGCCAACTTCGGGCAGCAAAAACTGGGTTGCAACGCCTCGATTTTCCACTATTTTCACAGGTATAAGCTTATATGGGCATAAATACAACATATACATGCATAAACTAGCCATGAACATGTATACAAAAATCACCAAAAATTCCAAGTGTAGTCCTTTGAGCCAACTTGTAGATTCACAAACTTAACACCTGATTTTCACATAAAATTCTTAGTTTCATAATTTATTAGCATTTGTTCACCTTCAAGTGATTAAACCAACTTAAGGGATTCCTTACCTCCCAAGTAGATTTTTAAGACCGTAGAAAGATGGTGACCTTCTCCTCCAAACTTTTCACCGAAGATCCTAAACAAAAATCACCATAACAACATTTTCATGAACCCTTAGCTTAAACTTAAGTTCTAGGAAGGATTCTAGTCATATTAACCGAATAAAACCAAAGTTTTACCTATTATGGAAGCACTTGAGTTGAAGAAAATAGCTATGGAGTTCTTGGATCCCAAAGATGAAAATGATATTTTTCCTTCTCTTTTTCCTTCTCTATTTTCGAAAATGAGTGTGGGAGAGATGGGGAAGACTTGGAGTGTAAGTTACATCTTAGCATGGCTTAGCTTATCCCATACTCTTCCCATTTAATTAATTATTTATTACTATGTGGTAAATAAATGTGACACTTGTCACAATCCCATGGTATGCCTGGTAGAGTAAGTTTGCTTTGCCAATTAGGGATTAAATCAGATAAAAGTTCGGAGGAATATAACTTAATTCGGGAAAATTTTAATACCAAAATTATTCTAAAAATAATCCCGTCATTAACCACTAAAATTGAGAATTTTCCGGTATTTCGCGAAATACAGTGGTACGGAGGTTCGTAATAAATTTCACTCTTACAGTCCGTTTAATTTCCACTGAACTGAGTAGGAAGTTCACGCTTAATCGTATCGTGCTTAATAATCCATCTCCTAGGGAAATTCGAACTGTATATACGTCCTTAAAAATTTTACGGTTCGTGACCGGTTCGTAGATCGCAGCTTTTCAATAACTAGTCTCACTTATAAAAATCTTTCTGAAGTACCGAGAGATCATCTCATAAATGTCATAGCCTAAAAAAAATATTTTTCGAACCATAAACTTATCGCAATAGACGAGGGGTTACAGAAAGGTTCACATATAGAATAAAATTTATTAACCGGGAAATAAACCTAATTCAAACATAAATACCAATTATGCATCTTTTAAATTTAAATATATATTCCATAATCAATTTAATAATTTCAACAAAACATTTAAAGTATTTCCATTTCTTAAAAAAAAAACGATTCCCTTATTTTAATTTTTTATGCATTTCTTTCCAGTTTCATAATATTGTTTTTAAATGTGTGTTCATAAATATTTAAAATTTTTCTTAGATACATGCATATACTTATACACTATATTAATCATACAAAATTAAAATTCTAATTTTGTTCATTTCTAAATGTAATTATTTTAATTTGTAAAGAATTAGAAAAGATATGTACTTCAAACACTAATGTGATTTACAAAGAAGTTTTAAATAATTTATAATATTCATTTCCTTTTATTCAACTATTAAAAAATATTATTACGTTTATTATTTACACATTTAAAATTTTAAAATTTAATGTAATTAGACATACATTTTAAATTTTATACCTTTGTATACTAAAAATCTTTTTTTTTTTTATAATTTATAAATAATACTATATAAATTTAACTTTAATTATTATAATATTTTACTATAACAAATAACTTATATATTTTCACAAATTTGTCCGTGCATCGCACGGGACAATAGCTAGTTAAGTATTATATTTGAATGAAGAAGTTATCACTTATCATGACAATGCTTAACTTTTATAAGTTTAAAATTTTAATTAATTAATTAATTTTTAAAAATAGTTTGTTAACTTCATTGATATTTCGTATCTTATTCCTAAATTTTTTATTCATTGAACAAGAATATTATGGCGACAGGCGACCACTCATCCTCTATCTCTAATTGCCTACTGATCCCATATAGAATCTTCCCAAATCTGAATCTCTTTTCAAAAGCATGGTCTCCAAATGTCTCAGCTTCAATCTTCATCTTCATCAACCCCACCATGACTCTATCCCTGCAATTTTCTCCAAACCCAAACGCCATTTCCAAACCATTACACCTATCAAATTGATTCCGACACCGAAACAAGGAGCCCGCCGTTCTTTCAAGAAAACATGTCATCAGCCCACCACTACTCCCATGGCATCCCCATCAAGTCAACCTCCCCAGTTCACCTCTCAATTTGACGCCGATGATCTCGTCGTTGACCCAGATCCCACTCTGGCCAACGATGACCTCCGGCCGACGGCGTCCGGGGAGCGGACGTTCTCCGGCTGGGAGATGGCCAGCCTGTGGATTGGACTGGTTGTGGGCGTGCCGTCGTATTACCTCGCCGGCAGCCTAGTCGACCTCGGCATGGCGTGGTGGCAAGGAATCGCCACCGTCGTAGTGGCCAATGTTGTCACAATGGTGGCGCTAGTACTCACCGGTCACGCCGGCACGCGCTACGGCGTTCCCTTTCCGGTGCTGGCACGGTCCTCCTTCGGAATACGTGGGGCCCACATCCCCACCCTGCTCCGGGCACTGGTCGGATGTGGATGGTAATATTACATTTTCCGGTATAATATATACTCGAGTTAATACCATGATATTTAGATTATAGTTATTTTGTTAAGTTTAGTCCCAAACTTTTAAATTGATCTGTTTTTTTTTTTTACTTTTAAATTGTTACTATTCGTAGTCATTAATCACCCGTGATACTTCAAATATCAAATTTTAACCACCTATAGCCATTTTGAGGCTGATTGCAATTAGTTAAATTTTGAAAGTTGAAGGAGGTTAACTTGGACCACGGAAACTAATAATTTGAAATTCAAAAGGTTGATTTGAAAGTTTAAGATTAAACATATTTAAACAACTATACTTATTAGAGGACCCATATGCATTAACTCATATATACTCCCTCCATTGAAGTTATTTTTAATTTAATTATTTTTAGTATTAGATATAAAATTTATACATTTAGAAACAAATTAAAAATACTATTAAAAACAAAAAATCAAATTTAAAAATAATTAAAAGTTACTAAAGAAAATAAATAATGAAAAGATGGTTGGTTTGACTAATAAATAGTAAATATAACAGGTGAAAATGAGACAAAAGGAGTATTATATATTTTGGCCTTAATTATGTAGTGTAATTGGACTTATTAAGTGGTTTGGTTGAAGTGAATGACTAGAGTTTGTCTGTAATCAACCATTATTGTCTTTTTTAAACTAACAGGTATGGGATTGAGACTTGGATTGGTGGGGAAGCCATTTTCCTGCTCTTACCAAGAATCATAAAGGAATCATCACTCTCTCAACCTTTAACATGGCTGGGCACTTCTCCTCTTGAATTTGCATGTTTTATTGCATTTTGGTTAGCCCAGTTGGGATTTGTGTGGAATGGGATTGATGGGATTAGAGAGGTAGAGAAATACTCAGCCCCAATACTGATGGCACTCACTTCTTGCCTTCTCATTTGGTCATATGTGAAAGCTGGTGGGTTTGGCCACATGCTTTCTTTGTCCTCTAGGCTCACATCTTCACAGTTTTGGTCTCTTTTCTTCCCTTCCCTAACAGCCAACATTAGTTTCTGGGCAACTTTAGCATTGAACATCCCTGATTTCACAAGATATGCAAAATCCCAGAGAGACCAAGTCATAGGTCAAGCTGGCCTCCCAGTTTTCATGGGGCTGTTCACATTTGTAGGCCTAGCAGTGACATCCTCAACAAAAGTGATCTTTGGGGATGTGATTTCCAGCCCCATTCAGCTCCTGGGACAAATTGGTGGGTTCTGGACTATGATTATTGCAATTCTTGGAATCAGCCTTGCCATAATCACCACAAACATAGCTGCAAATGTTGTCGCTCCCGCGAACGCTTTGGTTAACCTTAGCCCATCAAGATTCACCTTCAGAAGAGGTGCAGTGTTGACAGCTTTGCTTGGGATTGTTTTTCAGCCATGGAGGCTGCTCAAGTCAAGTGAGAGCTTTGTGTACACATGGCTGGTGGGGTATTCTGCACTTTTGGGGCCTATTGGGGGCATAGTTTTGACAGATTATTATCTCATTAAGGGAATGGATTTAAAGATCAAGGAGCTATACACTTTGAATCCCAAAGGGGAATACTATTACTCCAATGGATACAATTTTGCAGCATTCCTGGCATTGGTCATTGGGATTTTGCCTGTGATTCCAGGCTTCTTGCAGAATGTTGGGGTTTTGAGGTCAATTCCTAGGGTGTTCACTGAAATTTACAACAATGCTTGGTTCTTTAGCTTCTTTTCTGCTGGGGCTATTTATTGGATTTTGTCACTCTTGAGTGGCAGAAATAGAAATCAAGAATCTATAGAGCCCCTTTTACCTAATACACCATAGTGTTCATTGTTTCCAACTTTTAATTTTCTTTTACTTTTTACTGTAAATTTCCTTGTGGTTATTTCTTGTTAGAATTGTATCACTTTAATTTACAGAAAAGAAACATTGTTCATGGTTTTGCTTTCTATTATCAGACTTGAATCATTATATTTATTTATTTTATTCTAATTCTTGTTTGGTATCAAATAAAGAGACTATTTTGTTTATTAAATCATATTTCAATTACTAAAGAATCAGAGTTGCCAAAGACCTTGTGATGTAGCGGCACCCGGTTGCACCCCACATGGGTGGGTTTAAGCCTCAGTGGAGGCGATATTGGCTCTGTGTGCTTCATTTGGAAAAAAAAGAATTAGAAATAATTACCGAGACTATTGGGATTTCACCTCCTCGACTTTTAAAATTGTCCAATTGCATCATCGACTATGGAAATGTTAACCAAAATGGTCCCGTTTACCCTCAAAATGGGAGGGTAAAATAGGAAATTCAAATAAAAAAGAAAAATAAAATATTTTTTGGGATTAAAAGTGACTTTATTATTACGGAGTATTATTTGTTTTAATATAACATTGGGCATTGTCATCACGGTAAAACTAAAAGAAAGAACACTCTTTTTCGAATAACAGGTAGATCAAGCTATATCAATGGCGTTTGGTGAGTCCGACAGCAAAAGGAACTATGTCCGCATTCAAGGCCACGAAATATTAGGGAAGAAGAAGGAGAGGAAAATGTATTGGAGTCATCGGCAAGCATGACAGACGAAATGCTGGCATAGAAGAATGTGGAATCATTGTTATTCCAAGGGAAGAAGCTTGCCTAGAGTTCAAATTTGGAAAAGTTGGATCTGTTCGCCGGCGAATTGGTGAAGGAACAAGACCAGAGAACCAGAAGCCCAAAACCCAAAAGGTTTCCCGAACCCAGAAAACCCACAAAACCCGGATTTTTTCTCAAATGGGCATGAAGATAAAGGGAAATAAAGACTCAGGTTGGTGACGATTTCTTTAATTTCCGGCGTGTCCATCATGATTGGGGTGGTGGTTGTTTCACTCTGAGTTTGAAGCAGAGGTTGAAGCCATTGGAAGAATCCACCATTCCTCTTTACAGGGAAGAACTCGGTCAGAAATGGTAGTGAAATTACATTTGTATCCTCAATTTTAACTTCTGTCAGCCAGCTGTTTAGGATGAGAACTAACTCGGTCAAAAATTTCATAGTAGAGGATGTAATTGGACAATTTTAAAATTTAAGGACCAAAGTGGTGAAATCCTCATAGTCGAGGGACCAAATTGGTAATTAACTCTAAAGAATCAAATTTTTATTTCAATTGCATTATTTGAACCAATACGCACATCAAAATATAGGACAAAATACATGATGTCAATGGTTTACAAGTCATTATTTATAGACCATATGAGCTTTTGTTTTACACTAAATTGTATCTATTAGGAATCTACTATTATTTGTATTGTGCTTACTATAGGACTATAGTCCTGTATATTCTGGATAGGACTCTTACCTTGTATTTATGTTCTGTCTGTTCCGATTTCTAATAACATTCAAAAATCCGCTCTCATCTAGTATCCGTCACTAGGTTTTTCTCACTTCATGGCCGACGACAATGATAGCTCTGTTGGAGTATCTTCCAAGCGAATTGTTTTTATGCCATTTTTCTTGTATCTATTGCTTCTAATAACTCATTATCCTCTACCCACCATTTGATTTCGATCAAATTAACATCTCGCAATTATTTGTTTTTGCGAACCCAGTTAGTGCCTTTCTTAAGAGGACACAGTCTATTAGGCTACGTTGATGGTACCATTTAGTGCCTAACGAGTACTGTTGTTGCTCTTACTCCACCATCGTCCGGCGTCTCTTCTTCTTCTCCTGCGACGACGTCACCTACTGCTCTCTCTACTGCAGCTTGGGTTCAACAAGACCAAGCAATTTTGTCGATGCTAGTCTCCTCGCTTTCAGATGAAGTGATGCATCTAGCTATTGGCAAGACAACGTCCAGTCAGGTCTGGATGTCAATCGAACAGCCTCTTGGTTCGTCGATTAGGGCTCGAACGCTCTGGTTTGCTGGTTGAAGACTTGGCGTTAGCTGATTGTCCGGTGAACCTTGATGATCAGAATTTGTACATCTCCCGGGGGCTTTGTTCAGAGTATCGCCCACTGGTTGCAACTTTAACGGCGAGAGGTGAGCTGGTGACCTTGGCGTAGCTGTTTGATTTTTTGGTGGCTAAGGAGTTTATATGCGACGATGGGTACACTATTGGAGGTGTTTCCTCTGGGTCAGTTGCCATTGTAACACCCCCAATTTTTTAACATTTGAGCCTAGTATAAATATAACACTCGTAGCAGAATCCAAAACTAACACCGGGGAATGTTACCACCACAACTACCTAGTCTCGGATAGTTGCTACGACTAAAACTTCCAAATAACATTCGCATGGTTACAAAATGGTAAATAAAAGATTCTACAAGCCAGATATCTATACATCAAACCATTCTTCAATACTAAACAATCTAATTTGTTATTCATTCTTTATCCATAATGTATTGATTATATCTATTTTTTACACTATACTTTTATAACTTTTTTACTCAAAATAGTTATAAGATGAATGTGCTTCTGCATTTATTTTGATTATATAATTTCGTCTAATTTAAATTCATTGGACATTTTAATTTCTATCTAGCATTACACGTGTTTGTGTTGTTCCCGTTGTGAGGGGTTACAAGTCTAGATGGGGGTGAATAGCCTTGTATACGATTTTAAAAATTTCTACTATTTGACGGTGAGAGGTGAACCGGTGACCTTGGCGGAGTTTTCCAGATTCTAAACCTAAATGCACAAGCTACAAGGGTTCTATATACAATATTCAATTACAAATATTCATTTATTTCAAACCATAAACTAACTACAACATCAATACAAATCTAACTATATCGATTATACCATAATCACTTCTCGAGGCTTACAAGTTCTACGCCACGGTCTTGACTAGCCACAAGTCCAAATCCTAAAAACATTTAAGGTTTGGAAAACAAGAAATAAAAGGATTAGCATATAATGCTAAGTAAGCTCTACTCCGCCCCATAAAATAAGTACATATATGTACTTTTGAAAGTAAGTATACTTTGTAAATAGGTTTTATAACCATTCAGTATAAGAGTTTGAGTAACACCAAACATAGTATAGATCTTTGCTGAAATGGTTTCCCACACATAACTCAAGTATTTAAGGATAACGCACACTCTACTCAAAGTACTAATAAGATCATATAAGTAATAGATTTTAGTAAAATACTTCATATTGTTAAAACAATATAATAGCCTTATAAATCATCACTGCTCACTTTCAAAATAATAAGTACGGAGTATAAAATAGTATTTCTCAATACTTCTCAAATTCATTTAAAGGCATAGTTCTTCAAATAATCAATTTCCAAATAGATTTGAATATATACAAGTATAATGAGGAATTCACATCCATATAGTCATTTAAAAACATAGATTTTCTCAACATCCATCTCAACATGTATTCATAATCATAGATAACTCAAGTCTCTTTCTTAAATATCAACATAGCTTAATATTGCTCAAGTGGAGGTATCCCATTCATAAGCAAGAACAAGTATGAAGGTATCACTCTCAATCTCAATCGGCATAACCGTACTAGTATTAATACTAGCAAGAAACAGATCTATCACTTTAAGTGTGTGTTGGTCTCGGTGGTAGAGATGTGAGTCTAGAAAGGGGGGGGGGGGGGGTTGAATAGACTCACAAGAAATTTGAAAACTTTTGCAAGATCAATCCCTTAAGAAGGATGAACTCGATCAAAGATAAAAATGCAGCGGATAAGATAGGTTATAGCAAATTTTAATTTTACTTTGCACAGAAACTTTAGTCTATGAAAATATTAGATTTTGAGAGTGGCATGCAATGTAGTACGTAAAATAAAAAGAGAGAGAGAGAGAGAGATTTTTATAGTGGTTCGGCTGTTAACGAAGCCTACTCCACTCTTCTTCACAACTTGTGAAGGTTTGCACTATTTTCTCCTTAATAGTACAAAGCTCCTTTACAACGTGCTCCTTTGATCACTAAGCCCGGCATCCACGTTCAGTTAGGTTTTTCAACTCCTTCAAAGTCTACTCCGCCTCTTTCTACTTCTCCGAGTAGAGATGATTGAAAGTGTTTTTCCAACTCGAGAGTCTTGTGTTTGATCTTCTTGATTCAATACTTTGAGCTTCACAAGATCTCTTTTATAATCTGGATAGAAATTTTGAGCTTTTGAATATTTTGACACACTAAGAATAATATTGCTTGCTAATGCCTTTTCGCTTTTTCAACCTTATTCAAGTGAGAAGGAACAACGGTATTTATAGGTGTGAATTTTCAGATCCGTTGGAGGGAACCTGAATTTTCAAACCTATTGTCCAGTGTGTAATATCCAATGGGTAAAGTTTTGACCTTTTCAGAATGTCAGTACCTTTCTAGCCGTTTGTTCACTTTTATGCAAGGACAATTTGTCTTTTGTCCCACAAAAAGGTGACAATCATTTAATGCTCCTAGGGATTGTTGCCTAGGATCCATTTTGACATTCAAGTTATACCCAACCTCAAGGCTATGGACAAGACAAGTCTCAGAGAATGTCAAGTGCCTTGGGTACTCGTGAGAATGATTGATTTTATCATTCTCTTATCATCTTCTCGAAACACTCAACATTGATTGTTTGGTCTTCATGTGTTCGGCCCTTCCATTTTTCGGCCTACAACTCTAAGTCTTCAATCTTTATATCTTTGTGTCTTCAAGTCTTCGACTTGAATACTTAAATTCTTCGGAAATAAGAATATGTTTAACTAAGACTAAGACAAGATCTCGTCTAACTAAACAACAAAATACACAGACAAGAATTGAGGGCTCCTCGGGTCTTTGGTATCATCAAAATCAATGGCTCGGGGTTCCTAACAATTTCCCCCTTTTTGATGATGCCAACACCTATACTCGCACCATTTGGCTATTTATGTCCAAGAAGGGATTTTTATTACTATAGCCGAATAGTTGGAGTTTAACAGTTTATAACAGAGGAGAGAAAGATCTAGTTAAAAACGCACTCACGCAAGAACCCAAAAACTTGTCTTTATTTCATCAAGATAGCGACCATTACAAAAATATAGAAAATAAAAGGAGGACGAAAATCATATTTTCTCCTTTCTCTCGCTAGTGTTCTCCTTCTCCAACTTTTCAAGATTTTCAAGTTCCTTGAGCTGAATCATGTCATTCATTTCTTTCCTTGCTTTGAGTACATCCATGCCTTCAATCTTGTAAGCAATACTTCTTGTTGATCTGGAGCATAAGGTAGTTTTGAGTTGCTTCACCAAGATTGTCTCCTAGAATGATTCGCCATTTCCACCATTTGATTAGTTCAGGAGCATTCATTCTATCTAGGAAATTCTGTCCGGTTGCAGTCATGATTTGAATGATTCCATTTATCTTGGTGTGATCTTCAGCAGTAATTTTTATGTTGTTTGCATCTTCAAGTTCTTTCACGAACTTTTCAAAGTGCTTTTGTCCTTCTGGTTGTATCCTGAAGATCTCTTCATCTTTCTTCCTTTGCTCATATATTCTTTCATTGTGATTCTTTATGTATTCGACTCTGTCCTTGACAGATTTTCCTTTCCAGAAAGGAGGAATGTTGCAATCTTGGTAAAATTTTCCGCTTCCTTCTTCGTCTAGAACATAGTCAATCATTCGTCCATCACGTTCTCGGGTATTCTATCCCTTCGGCTTTTTGGTACTTGGTCCTTCAGAGGACTTTTCTTGTTTGGTGATGGAGAAGGAGATGTAGTCTTTCTAAGATTTAAAAAATCTTCTCTTGTTTGATTGCCACTCCCTGGTCCATCATTTTTGTCATCTCCTCGGATTACAATTTTTTTGCCTTTGTAGGTACTCGGGGTGCCCTTGCTCTTTTCCCCCTTGTTGGCATCATTAACCTCAATTAGGCAGTCAACTTTGGTGCTTAGCCGATTAATACACACCTGAAGCTCTTTGAGGGTCCACTCAAATTCCGAGATATAGGTACCAGTTGGTTTTGATTTCCTGTCACATATTCTAGCTTCACACAAGAGAGATCGAGACGTTCTTTGATGAACGCATGCTTCGTGACCAGGTCCTGTTGAACCTTCTTAATCTTAGCCAAGGAATCTTTTAAGGATCCCAGTGAGATTAAGTTCTCTAAAAAAGCAGTGTCAATCTTTTGTTCAAGGGCTGTGATCCTTGCATCAGCAGTAGATTTGGATGCCTTCTTCTTTTGCTTCCTTATATCCTTCTTGATTTTGACAATGGACTCATTTATGGATTTGAAATGAGTATCCTGAGTTTTTGCCATTCCCTGTATAGCATTCATTAGGGAAGTAAAAGCAGAAGTGGTGTTAACAATTACCTCAGAGGAATCCGAACTCTTTGAGGCTTCGGCTGGATCAGCATGACTTTCATTGGGAGGTGCTTCCAGATTTCCACCTTGAACCAAGGCAAGATCATGATGATTAGCCAAGTCTGCTGGCATGTCTTCGGATGGCTCTTGTTGCAAAGGCGAATCCTTATGACCAGCACTACAAGACGCTTCTAAATTTTTATCTTGAGCGTAGTCAGGATATGACCTTACTGCAACATCAATGAGGTTCAGAGAAGAGATGATCATGTTCTCATCTATCAAAGACAAGTCGTCTTGATTCGCACCCGGAGACACTTCCAAGTTTTCGCCTCGGGCTGAACTCTGACTTAGCACAATAGTGTGATCCAATGATTCGGTGTCAACAGCCATTATGTGATGCTCCTCATTTCCATGAGTCTCATCATGATGTACAATTTCAGTGTTACCAGTCTTCGGGCTGTCATCATCTTTATCATGAGGTTTGTTGGTACTTGCTTCTCCACCATCATGTCTGTCATCCGAATCATGAGGACGGGAAGATTTTGAGGATTTATCAGAATCATTTTTCTTTGTAGCCTCTGTAGAAGGAGGAATGAAGTTTCCAGAAGGATCATCGTTGTCATCATCATCATCATCCTTCTTTGCAGGAGTGGTTGAATCATCGCTACTCTTGTCATTAGATTTCAAGTGTAAGTCTTCCTCATCATCCATATCTTCAGGTCGATGACTCGGTCCAATGTCTGGTCAGAGATCCCTTATCTCAGATTGAGCTCTGGAAATGTTGTGAATCTTTGCAATTTGCATGTCTTCGAGCATTTGGCGTTCTCGAGGAGTTCGATAGCCAACATTTAAATTCACAGTTTTGCCAAAACGAGTTGTTCTTCCTTGTAGTTTTTCAGCAAAAACTCTTTCAATTTCCTCAGGTTTAGTTGCATAAAAAATGCACCTTGTCCCCATCCAAACCAGCGCCCATTCTTCTTCTTCAGCCATTTCACTTATCGTGCTAGCAATGACTCGTAAGCTAGACATTCTCCATTCTTGCCAATTATACATTCTGGCAAGCTCTCGTTTGAGAATTTCTTCATGAGAGGGCATATCTATGAGTGTGATGACTCGGGAATTTGAGTTTGAATCTCCTCATCAGTGGTGGGGAGTTCCTCAATGCGAAGAGTTGTCGCATACGGAAATAACGCTAGTGGTTTGAACTCATACCTCGCAAGTATGAATGCAGCCACTTGAGGGTGTAACCTTTCCACAATCTCTCTTATGATGAATGGAGGTAGCGTTCTGTAAGCAGGGCGCTCTTGACCAACATCTTCCCCCTTAGAGTCTTCTTCTATCCAGGTGGAGCTTGAGTCTGAGTCATTTGGAGGTTGATGTGGTACTATGTCAAGATCTTGATTTTCAGAAGAAGGAATCACAGGTGCCAATGGTTCAGAAGTGATTCTCGACTCGAGAGGCTCAGATCTGATGTGCTCGGATATAAGCTCGGGTTCAGATGGCTTTGAGGGTGAAGTCTTCGGCTTCATGAACATAGTGAGAGGTAGTTGATCGTCCTCATCACTTTCTTCTCGGCTAAAGTCTAAGGGAGGTGGAAGAACTCTTGCTCTTTCATCACTAAGAGTTCGTCCATGATCCTCTACTATTGGTATAACAACAGTTGATTCTCTTTCCAACATCTTATCTGGCTAATCCCTCTTGGCTTTCTTCTTCGGTCGTTTCAGTTGCTTTTGTAACACCCCCATTTTTCAAACCGAAATATTTTAAAAAAACGAATTTATTTAATTAAAAAATGTCTTGTAATTGCGGAAGCCCAAAACCAAAACTACAGAAAATAGGGATGCTACTGCCACGTTTAGATACAACTTGTATCTAAACGCACAGGCTAAAACAACTACTAAAAATAACCTAAAACTAATACTAGTACAATTAATTAAATACATTTCTTTTAGATACAACCTCTAGACTATTTAATAAAATAAACTCCAAAGATTAATCTAGAAGGGTGTAACGCTCTCATGCTCCAAATCATGCAATCATCACCTGCATGCAAAATTAACTAAAGGGGAAACAAAGTCAACACGACGGCTGGTAAGACTTACTCCACCCCGTAAAACATTTGCACATAGCACATAACACCTTGGAGCACATAATTTCACATTAACCCCTTAAGATATTTCACATTTATAATGTTCCTTATTTTTATTTATACAAGCATGATATGAAATTAGTCATGCTAAAACACACCATCATATAGTTGCATACCACAACAATAAGATCTCACACATATGTATATAATGGATATACACATATTGGATAGGCCAACAAATAGTGTATATCCTAAACATAATCCAAGAGAAATATTAAGTCACTATTTTCTTAGAACTTCCCAAGTAAAAATTTCCTCAAGATCTCCACATTATCATCAATACTCAAAAGAATTCCTTAACTCATGAAATATCCACCAAAGATAATATTCAATTCCTCAAAATTATCATTATAGGAAAATTTCCCAATTCAAATTAATCATCAAATAAAGATTCCAAAGAGAGTATTCCAATCTCTCAAATTAACCGCCAAAGAGAAAATCTCAATCTCTCAATTAATCTCTTCCCACGAGAGAATTTTACAAAAATACATTTTAGAATTTCTTAAAACCATCAACACTTGATATATATATCGTCAAGGAGAAATGGGTACCAAATGAATAATTTTCAAGTTCTCAAAAATAAATACTTATAAACAGGGAGTTTTCTCGCCTCCCTAGTGAGTCAGCTTTCAAGTCATTGCTCACTCCTCAAAATAACAGTGAAGTTATTAAACCCCCTAGTGAGTCAGCTTTTACATACTGCTCACTCCTCAAGGTAAAAATATCAAATGGCACCATCCCCATGACAAAACATATATATCTTTAGTCCTTCAAAATTTACATCTTATTATATCAAAAGTCATTGCACCCAAGTAGCTCATCAAACTTTACACCTTTATCTATATAACCTTTGTACTATTTGTCATGGCTCAAATGAAATATAAATCACCAAATACCATATGCACATGATTTAGGCCTAATTATTGTGCTAAATAATACAGATACCAAATATCCATACTATATATCATATCCTAATACATATTAATAAATTATAACACTAAAGTACTAAATGCACATACATATCGGATTGTTCCAGATGTAACAATTATCATACATAACGTATACAATATTACTAATACATATTATTATACATACATGGTCACATACGACAATTTGCATTTAAAATTAAATTATCATTTTTTTTATAGATAACAAACATACGTAGCAATTTATAACCTACTACTACATATATTTATAGAATAAATATTTACATACCAATCTTAGCATTTATAACCAACAATTACCTCACAATATGATTATGGTAATTACATATATATAAACACATACATATATACGGTACAAATAATATATAATTATACATATATATAATTATAATATATAAAATCATATACTCATTACTGCATCTATATACATATAATACATGAAATATATATGATTTATACACATACATACGTACAACACACAAATAAATGTATATATACTACATATACACATACAGTCACTCAATTTATATATTTATATACATTACTCTATATACGTATAATCTATACTATTTATTCATATATAAAATTACATACATAGACGTACATAATATATATATAAATACAATAGAATATATATCTTATTTTCAATCATACATACGAATACCACACATATATGCATAGAAAATAAAGATTTGTTTTTCTAAAATAATTAAGATTAGAAATATGATTTCTTGGATCAAAACACTACTTGATCATCAACAAACAAGACACACACACACACACACATATAGGGGTGTTCATTCGGTTAATCGTTCGGTTAACCGAACCGAACTACCAAAACCGAATTAACCGAACTTATCAAACCCTTTAACCATTAACCGAACCGAAGTTTCTATTTCCGAATTAACTGAACCGAAATTTTTTTCGGTTAATCGGTCGGTTAACCGATTAACCGAAGGTTTTTAAAAAAAATTGAAAATCTTTAAATTATACATTGAAATTTACAGGTGGAAAGAAGTTATCAACATTTTAAAAGGGACACAGGCCACACAGAACTAGGGTTTTCACTAACATATTATATATATATATTTTTTCGGTTAACCGGTGTTTCGAACTGAATTAACCGTTAACCGAAAATTTCAAATTCCTTTAACCGTTCACCGAACTGAAAAAGTTCGGTTCGATTACGATTAACCAAATTTGATCGGTTCGGTCGGTTAACTACGGTTAACCGAAATTTTGAACACCCCTATATATATATATATATGTATATATAAACTTGCACTACCAAACGTATGCATAAATTCCAAAATTTCAACAAGAAACTTTAGGGTAAGCAAGTAAGAAAACAACCCACTTACTCACACTCAATATATAACAATTTCTATTAGTACAAAATCACGTAACCCATATTAAATAATTTTGGATGAACATAAATCTTACCTAAGAATCGGAACTCACAAACCAACTATACTTGCTTTGCCTTCGAACAGGTTATTAGTTTCCCTTATCTCTTTCTTTTCCTCACTGCCGAAATCACTTTTTTTTTTCTTTTCAATTCTTCCACTTTATCTCATATATATCAACTACCACACCTCCGAACATAACTATATATACACATGGCACACATCCTTAAATGGTCACCCATAAATATCAACATTTAAAACTCCCCAAATTTCGGCCTTCTTATTCTTTTTTACTGCCAGACAATTACCAATTATGTATACATAAGACAAATGGGAATCACATGGCTCTCTCTCTCTCTCTCATTTCGATCAGACATCTATATATATATATATATATATATATATAATAATAATAATAATAATAATAATAATAATAATAATAATAATAATAATAGAAGTGCCTAACAAAAGTTTTCCCCCAAAACTGGAGGGCATTTTAGTAACAACATAATGGATATTATTTATTTATTTATTATTTTATTAATTTTATTAATTATCCTTATTTTGTAATGTCATTATCCATATTTATTAATAATATTAATTGGTGATTGGTGATATATAATTTGTGATATATCTAATATGGTAATATTGTTAACATTTATTTATTTATTATTTTATTAATTTTATTAATTATCCATATTTATTAATAATGTAATGTCATAAGGTAATATGGTAATATTGTGTTGTTAATATTGATTGGTGATTGGTGATTGGTGATATATAATTTGTGATATATCTAATATATAATTTGACTACGGGTGACCCAAGAAAGAAGGGCGACCCGGGAGCGCTAGTGATTCCTTGTTCTATTCAGAACATGGATCCTCAAAATGCTCTAGCTGATCTCGGAGCTTCCATCAATGTCATGTCTTCAAGTCTTTTTGAAAAATTAAAATTACCAAGTTTGAAACCGACAAGGCTGACACTTCGTTTAGTTGACGGAACCACACGGTATCCGGAAGGCTTGGCAGAAGATGTGCTAGTAAGAATAGAAAAATTTATTGTGCCTGTCGATTTTGTTGTTTGTAAGATGGGAGAAAATGAGCCCCATGGCTCCTTGATTCTTGGAAGACCATTCTTGGCAACTTGTCATGCCCGAATAGACGTTAGCTCAGGGGAAATCACCTTGAGGTTTGATGGACAAGTCAAGAATAAAGGAAATGAAAGAACAGAAGAGAAAGATGAAGAAGTGAAGACAGTGGTTGAGAAGATGACCAAAACTAAACAAAGATGGAAGAATGACAAGTTAACCTGGAAATATATGTGGGTACCTAAATGTTTTCTACCCACTACCAAGGAGTATGGCTGAGAAGAAAAAGGTATGATGCGTCTAGCCAAAGACGTAAACTGTGGCGCTGCTTGGGAGGGAACCCAAGGTTTAATAAATTGTCTTATGTTTCTTTTTATGTTTTCTTTTTAATGTTTTGTTAGAATTCCACTTGGTACAATGTTTTGGAAGACTAATTTATAGGTTTTAAGACTGGAAAAATGAATTGGAAGGGCCTAATTCGGACACAAGTTTGAAGGAAAAAACCAAAACCGGAGGAAAATGTTGAACTGGACTGCCACGCAGGCTGACATGCGTGCTGGTGCGCGTGGCACGATTCCAATACATAACCACGCACGTCCACACACGTGTGGCCGGCGTGGAACCAACATCACGCGAACAAAACCCCCTTCGGCCGAACCACACCCATTCCACCCCAAAACCTCAAAATTCTTCTTCTTCTCCACGCAAGGTATCATCCAAACCTAAAGGTTTGACAAAGTGAGTTTATTTTCATCCTCCCACGGTTAGAAACATCACCATCAAGGTAAATCATCTCTTTTAACCATATTTTTGAATATTCATGTGTTTGGAAGATTAGAATGTTAAAAATTTATCCTACAATACTTTGAATGGTGTTGAATGATTTGAATGATTATATTGGTTTATAAAGCTTCATAGAACTATCCTTTAATGTTTTCTTTCATTATTGATGGTTACATGGATGGAATGAATTTCAAATTTGAGCTTCAAGTGTGAACACCATTGTTGAGCAAATGAGTTTGTCTAATTTCTTGTTTAGATTATGAAATTGATGCTTGAATTGATGTGTAAACTTGTTATAGAGCTATTATATACCATCAATTTGATATTACACACGCTACATTGTTGAATTTGAATTTTCACCTTCAAGCCCTAATTCTTGAATTTGGGGAAGAAGATGAAGTTGACTTTTCGAAATTCTTGACTTTTTTGAGTTGACTTCTTATTTGACTATGAAATTGAGTTATCTTATGATGAAATTGACCATGTATGTGATAATGGAATGATTTTGTGATATTTTCATGATGGGAATTGATCAAAATATAGGGGAAACTATGGCAAAATTTTTGAAAACCCCTATCCCTACTTGTTTTCGAAATTCCCCTATCTTGACAAGAAATTTTAGTTGAAATTCATTGGTGTTTTATTGAATGATAGTTGCATAAAACCAATTACCAAGTGCATTATCTTTAAATTCTCTAAATTTTGTAGGATGAGAAGGCATAAAGAAATAGCTAAGAAAGCAAGACAGGATAATGCTGAGTCCAGTAGATCGAGATCGAGGACTCAACCGCCAAGAAATCAACCGGATGTTCCACCACCGCCTCGAGAGCGGGGCACACAATCTTTGAGACATCTAACACCTCCGGAGCGTGCCTTAGTGGACGTATATAAGAGCAAACGGTTGAGTGAGGGACGATATTTTGAGCAAAGCGTTTAAGGGAGTTTGATTGCATTGAGGAAGTTAATCGACTGAGACGACACCCACAGTTGAGCAGACTTTTCGAGCGACGAGGTCCAACCTACTCGCCCATTACCTATGAGTTTTTGGCCACGCTGGACATCAAGCGTGAGGCCAATGATGCAAAGAAGTCTATCACATTTTGTCTGTTTGGCGATCGTTACAATATCTCAGTTAACACTTTGGGTGTTACTCTCGGATTCCATGATGCTATTGAGGTAACTATGCCATATTTCAGGGATTTCAAGACTGATTTTAACTCAGACACAGATGCTATCAACTATTGGAAGAGAATTACCAACAACGCGGCATACAACTCATCCAACTTGAAGGCAAAGCTCATCACCAAGAACTATCTGAAAGCCATCAGATTGGCTTTTGCGGTGAACCTCTCAGGCAGGACAACCAACAAAAACAAAGTCTACAAGCAAGACCTTTTCTACATGTGGTGCATGGAGAATCGTGTCAACATTAACATGGGCGTTCAGGCACGAAAATGGCTTCAAACCCAGCTTAAGAAAAAGGTACAAGCAGTCTTTATTGGACCTTTTGTTACTAGATTGTGCCGGGGTTTGGGCCTAGCAAACCGTCTTTTAGGTGAAAGAGACGAGGGTCCCATGGTTGCCTTTTCCCTGAGCGAGTTCTTCGCGATGTACCTCAAGTTGGGAGGGGATGATGCGACGGATCTGGAGGGTGATGATGAATCTGAATCTGAGGATGAGGATGATGAAGAGGATGAAGCAGCAACGCAGGAGCAAGGCGAGCCTAGTGCACAGCATGGGGGCCCGACCTCAATGGATTGGGAGGCATCTCAAGCTTTCCAAAGGTAGCTCCACGATGAACAAATGACATTTTTGCGCGAGCAGAGAACATGGCATGAGGGGCAGTACACTACCATATTTGCACGCCAGGATCGACAGGATGAACAGTTTCAGGCATTCTATACGAGCCAGAATGAGGAGACTCTTCGCACACGAAGAGCAATAGAAGAGAATGTGCGGATGATCCAGGAGCTTCAAGCTAATAATGTTTATCTATCTATTTCTTATTATCTTACTTTTATATTCTATCAAGTTAATAATTGAATAGTTCTCTCGAATCCCTATTGTATATTGTGTCACCATTTGTTTTGTATAGAGCATCGATAACGGAGGCTAACCAATGATGGATGCTAACGTGTGGAAAGAGGGATGCATACTTGGTTTAACCTCTTATCCCTTTTCTATTTCACGCCTCGTTTTTATCCTAAAGTGTGGAAAATTTGTTTATATAGCTTTGTATGCGTTTGTTTGAGCTTACCTGTTATGCTATCTGTAGAGGATCATTAAAATAGACCATATATCCCAGACAAATTTCCAAAGTGTGGAAAGGGATTTCTTATTTACCCTATACTGTATAGAAACATCGAGGACGATGTTTATTCTAAAGTTTGGAAAGGACACACTTTGTGCTTAATATATCTATCTGCTTAGAATTGGATAGTTGAGCTCTTGGGAATGATAAACAGGTGTATTTGCAATTTCAAAAGAAAGTTATTATTTGTGTTATCTAGAGAGAATTTTGACTAGATGCCCAAAATTTTTTATTCTTGAAATATCTTTGAGGAAGTTACTTTTCGCACCCATGAGAGTGTTTAGAGCCAAATAAGTTTATATTCTTGCCTGCCTGCATGATGTTCGCCTCTTATTTACGTAGGACCTTAGTCAAGAATCTCTCGAAGTGGGAGTGTGCACTTTTTAATTTGAGAAAGATAAATTTTAGCGAGGCTCGGAATTGAACTAACCTTGGTAGGGCATGGGGCAAAAGGTGAGCCTATTGGTAAGCTTAAAGAGAGAAAAATCCCTTAATCCCAAAAGAAAAAGGCATGAGGGGTTGCATGGAGAAAAGTTGAAAAGGCAAAAGGCCAATCACTAAGATTAAATGGAAGGTGTTAAAACGAAGAGTCAAGACTCCTCGAGTGTCGTGTCTCTCAAGGATGACAAATTGGAACGAATGTGTGTTGGCATTTAGGAAGTTAAAATGGAAGAGTTACGGGAATGGCTAAGGGTAGGATTCATTTGTAAGAAGGTAGAAGGTTTAAGGTGGTTGTGTAAAAGGAATGGAAAGGCGGAGATTGGGGCTTGAGGCTTTCCTACGTGGTCTACCGTCTTATGGTTTTGCGAGCAAATGACGTGGAAATAACTAGGGAGTTCATGGCACTTTACCAAGTGGCGTCACACTTTGGACTCCCACATCCTCATTCGGTTGGGCATTTCATCGAACACCTTGTCTACTACTCCTCTCGGACCTCGTCCTTTCGAACTAAGGGCGGAGATGTAGGTGAGTTGGACTTGTGAGTGGCCGCTATCGTGCACACACTCACTTTCTCTGGGTTTGCTACCTAATGTGGTCACACTTAGGCACAAACCTTAAAGAACATCATCCACACAAGTTTATCATCCAACATTCAAAGAGCTCACATTTCTACAAGCAATTTCATATCAAAACAACCACATAGTTTAGCTTTGGGGCCACCAATCCACTTTCTAATCTACTCTAGCATAATAAAGAAACAAGAAGAAGAAATGAAAATCTCAAAGAAAACAAGCATTAAATTAAGACATTAGAGAGAAGAGTTACCACCCATAAGAATGGATCCTTTACATCTTGTTCTTTGAAATTCAATCCTTTATCTTGCTCTTGAATCTAATCTAATCTAAAAGGGAAGGAATTTTCCCCCAAAAGGGGAAAAAACCCTAAGGAATTTCAGATCTAATCTATTCTATGGCTGCTCTCCCTCTAGGTTTTTGGGAAAAGGGGGTTTATATAGGTGACAAAAAGACAAATTTCCCGAAATGGCCCTTTAGCCCGACCACTCATGTCACCACGCGTGGTGGAGGGCGTGGATTGCTATTGGAAATATTCCACGCCCGTCCACATGCGTGTTGGGTTGCGTGGGACGATTCTGCTTTGCAGCTTCGTTTGTCTTTTGCTCTGTTTTGCCTCAAATCCCTTTCCGATCTGTAAAATACTTCAAAACTTTTTCTAGAATCAATGTTTGAAGATTTTAATCACATATGAGCTAAAAATGCATGAGATTGCTATGATCGGATGGCAAAACGTTACACTTCCATTTCATTTTAGACCCTTTTTATATACTATTCTTGGTGCTTATCAATGCACAGGCTATCCAAAAACTGAACTGCATAAAGTTTAAATCCTCAAAACATTGTAATCATAACAAGAAGCTAATCAAGAGTATATAATCTCAACATCGGCACACACGTCCAAAACACAAAGTCTAAACATCATAAGCTAAGTCTAAGCAGCCTCATATCGGTAAGCTCTAACGTGCTCTCGCTTAGACTTATCCATACCTGGAAAACATGTAAGAAACCATTAGCAAAAGACTGCTAAGCAACCACCATTCATACCCGTGATAAACATACATATATAGTAAGTTTGTAAATAGGTTTACACACCCATATAGAATATACACACCAACGAACCGTTCAGTATTTAAATCGGATACTCAACAACAACACGCTGAATGAATATAAACCAAGGAATTTCCAACAATACCAATATCCAATCGAATTGCACAAGACAACAATTCCATAACGGAATATCAACCGAATCATAAACTCAGCATAATACTCATAAGAAACAACCAAACCGCAATATATCAATGAATAACCAATAACCAACGAGATACGATACAACTCAAGAATCAAATAATGAACCAAACAGACCTCAACCCAAGGACAATCACCAAACCTTATCCCCCAAACGAAATACCATTCCTCATACCAATAACTAAACCCCAAAGTTAGTTCACAGAGGCAAAAGCCCAAACACAGAGGCAAATGGTGCCCAAAACACAGAGGCAAAAGGTGCCCAATCACAGAGGCAAAGAATGCCCAAACACAGAGGCAAATAATGCCCAAACACAGAGGCAAAGAATGCCCAAACCATAGAGGCAAATGATGCCCAAACCATAGAGGCAAGGAATGCCCAAACACAGAGGCAAATAATGCCTAAAACACATAGGCAAATAGTACCCAAGCACAGAGGCAAATAATGCCCACAGTTAGTTCACCCTCATTAGCCCAAAAGATACTCAAAGATCCACCACTCCATATCCAAACTCAGACTCAACCCAAGAACAATCCACCCACAGTGTTCATCTCAGGTTATGAACACAACCAACTCCCAGGGAATATAATCAAGGAATCAACCAACCAATAGACTCACAAAATGGACCAAGAGATATGAATAAACACTCCAGAATGAAGGTAAAATACTCCACAAAATATCCCAACAAAATCCAGAAACAAAGGTGAAACAACCAAACAACAGATCACAGAACAACTCACTAGAACCAGAATTCCCTTAGAATTGACGGAGCTCCCAGACGGAACATCGTCCTCCGCCGCACTCCTCCGCAGGAAGGAAGCGGATCCCCTCAACGGAACACTCTCTTCCGCCACCCTTCACCGCGAACCACTTACGGAAGACTCCAGCGGGACACATTATACCGCTGGGGTACTCCGCAAGGGCAAACCCAACACTCAGGTCACAGACTCAGAACAGAATACGCAGTGTTCATTCGAGAATACAAAAATAGGATCAGATTGTCCAGATTACATCGCCCAGAAGCCAAATAAATGTGGAATCCATACCAACAAATGTCCATAAACATCAAGATGCAAAGGATCAAGAACACAAGTTCATAAATCCATCAAAATAACTCACAGACCAATAAAGAATAGGCTAAGCAGCAAAGAATTCCACAGGATTCCAATACACCGAATAATATTCATAGATCGAGAGTGTAAAATAGGTTTTAGTGGACATGATGGTTACCTTTTTGGAGCACAGTTCAACCAAGAAATCCTCAAAACTCCTTACAAAGCATTACCTCCACCTTGATCATCTTTTTCCCAAAAAGATCCCCAAAAGAACAACATAAGAACTTATATAAAGATTATGAAAATAACATGATGCAAGACATAATCCTAAAGATAAACACTTACCCAAGCCTTATAAATCCTAAAAGAGCAACCTTGATCTTGGATCTTGAAGAAGGAAGTGTAGGATTTACTTAGGGTTCTTTAGAGGTGAAAGGAATAGGGTGGAAATGCATTTGCAGGAAAGGAAAAAGAATGATAGGGTTGAAAGTACAAGACTTTTATATTAGGAGGAAAGATCATTACATATATTATGTATGTATCATACTAGGGTAAACACATTAAATAATGGGCCCTTATAGGAATGGGTCTCACATTAACTATTATACTACTAGTTAGTAGGAAATTAATCCTTCAAGAATAAATACATTGGGCCATTATAAAGTACTCTTACTTATAGGAATTGTAAGGATCAAATTTAATTAAATCCCTTACAAGAATTAAATCAAGAATTGGGCCTTTAGAATAAATAATTAATTCCGGAAGAAAATATATATGTATATCAATTGGAAAGATTAAGCCAAATTAAATTTAATAAATTACCCGGTAGGAATAATTACTGGTCTCAAGGCTTGAACGAAATTACGGGGTGTTACAACAACAAGCTTGGATTTGAAGGAACACTTCAAATCTAGGTGATCTCTATTACATTTTAATCTATTTTACTATTTTGTTCTTGGATTAGATTAGCTATTGTCTTGAGCTCTTTATCATGAGTGGCTAGTTTAATCTAGGGATTTGGATTGTGTGAAGATATGTTGCTAGTGTGATGATCTTATATCTTATTTTGGATTTAAATGCTTAGATTGTTGGAATATCTATTCTTGTCTATTGATTGTTGTTTTGATGATATCTTGTTTGGATTTGGCCAATCTAGATGAGAGATTGAGCTCTTGACTCTTTCATGTCTTTGATTAGAGTTAGGATTGAAAGCTTTGTAACAATCATAGATCCCATGGACTTCTTAAGAATAGTAGGAAAGTGTGTAGCTAAAGTGTTTGATAAAATGTCTCTTAGGACTTTGGTTGCTTGAAAGCACTCCTAAGTCTAAGAAGCCCTAGTACACAAAGGTGGAAGAGGACTAAGAAGACACACTCTTGAATAGCCAACATCTTTGCTTTGTTTATCCATCACCTTAGGTACACTAGGATGGAACATAGATGAACACTATCCAATCCCTTACCTCCTTACATACATTTACTCATATTCATTTTACTTTCATTCTCACACAACCCTTATGAACCTTTTCACTCTTGCATCATCATTCACCACACTCGAATCTATTACATGACTCAATTACTTAAACGCACAAACACTTGACACACCTCCACGTCCTTCCTTCGAGACCGACACTCGAGGAGTCACTGACTTTCTGTTTCATCACATTCACATATCTTTTGACATTTCACCTTATGCACACAAGTGTTCTTCAAAACTTTCTAAAATTGAAAGAAGGGAGGAACTCCCCTGAAATTCTATCAAGGTGCCTTAAATAGTTTCTAAAATTTTGCCCTAGAAATGTTTCCGCGCAGTGCTCCATCCACGCCATCACCACGCGTGGTTGGCTACTGGAATGCTGCCACGCCATCCACACGCATGGTTGTGTGCGTGGATGGCTACTGGGATGCTGCCACGCCTCCCACACGCGTGGTTGCATCATCCCGGGTCCCTCGAGGCTCCTGACTTGCTTGGTTTGCTTGTTTAGCTCGTTACTTGTTCCTAATAGCTCCCGGGACCTCTGTAATGTCTCAATTCATGCCAAAGGTAGCTTTGTGTGCGGTTAACGAATTTAAAGCACAAATTCTCTCAAAATTATCACTTAAGGATACTGAAAACGCTATAAAGCACCCTAGTTAATATTCAAATAATAGGTGTCTTGGGAGCTTATCATTAATCCTTGCTGCTTTTGAAACATTTCACATTATTCAAGGAGCATATATGCCTGATTAGGAGAGTATCTTGAAAGACTACTAAAGCCCAATTTCTAGAAATAGTTGCAAGACAAGTTTCAAAACGTCAAACTCGACCAATATGTTATTGGCAAGTGGATGCAATTCGAACTTGTTTTCTTCCGACGAACAACTTTGAAGACTTAACTATAAATTGTTTGTGATTGTGAGAAGAGACACAAAAGATATATTCATATTTACAAATTCTAGAATTAAAAATTTCACATTGCATTCTTCATCAAGTTTAAGAGACTTTACAAGCACTTAAAAGATCTATTTTATTTTATTTGGAGTTTAAATTTTTTTATCAAATCTTTTGTTCTCTACCAACTGATAGAAAGAAGAAGAGTACCATGGATTCATGTGAAAACCATGATCAATATTAGTTTAGTGATCAAAGAATTTGATCATATCACTGTAATTTATACCAGAGTAGTAGTTATAGCGAATTTCTCATAGAGTGGACTAGAAGTATTACAACACTTTTCAATAACAATAAATAATCTTGATTCATTTATTTTATTGCACTTTACTTTACTTTATCGATTTAAATATCTCTCTTTTAAAAGCATATTACTTTAACGAAATTATTTTAGAAATACTTATTTCCGTTGCATAATCAATTCGTCTTTATAGCCTAGAATATTAATTTAAAAAAGTCAACATTGCTTTTTGTGGTTGTGGGGAAAGAATAACTTTATTAGTTGAGTATTAAATTGGTTCAACCAAAATATTTTGAAAATCTATTAGAGTTTATTCAACCACCACCCTCTCTAGACTTTTACCTTTGTTTAACCAGGACCAGGACGATCTAAAATATGAGTGATTTTTCTATTTTAAAATGACAATCTAGAAAATAAAAATGTTTATCGACTTAATTGCAACCTTTGAAAGTTTAAGCGCCTAATTGACTTCTTGAGTAAAGTTCAGGGGCCTATTTGCCTCTTTTACCAATATACTATTATCACTATTATTGAACACATCACAATTTAAATTCAACTTTACTCAGGTGTAGCATAGTTATCACACTGGTTATACATTATTCCTAATATTTGCCATTTAAAAAAGGATTGGATAACTATAATCTGTAGAGTTAAAGTGAAAAAGGTTGGTTTACTTAATTATTACCATAAATTATTATTCACTGAATCACTACGATTTTTAGAATATAATGAAATTAAGGCAAGTTATGATGTACTTGGAAAAGTATTAAATGTTCAACCATATTTTTAAAAATTTTGCAAATATTACATACATTAAATTTCACTCCATTAATGTGGTATGCCTATAAAATGGCTCAAACAATATGTAGTCCTCACTACATTGTATTCGAAATTATATTTACTATAGAGTGATGGAGCAAGGAAGAGGAGTTGGTGATTTTCATCAACCATTGCCGATTGTTAGGAGCTCAAGAGCAATGGACTACCATGCAACTCCTCTTCCGCCAAGGGAATGCCCTCGTTGTCAATCCAATGACACAAAGTTTAGCTATTTTAACAACTACAGTATGGATCAACCGAGATACTACTGTCGAACATGCAAACGTCATTGGACCCATGGTGGCATTCAACGTGACATCCCTAGTGGTGGACGGTCCAAAAAGGGAAAGCGATTTACTACCAGCCATGAGAATCAAAGGGTTCAATTGGCTCTACCATCACCACCTCAACTCCAACCACTCAGTCTGTTACCAAATCTTACTCCACTAGCTTTCATTTCTCCTATGGTTTCTCCAATGATGACACCACATGACACTAGTGGTGGGTTTCTGCCCCCAATGGTGGAGAAAGCTATAAATCAACCTACACAACTTCAAGCTGAAAATGGATACCTTAATTGGGTAAACCCATTGAACATCGTGGATCAAAGCTTTCTCCATCTTACTACTAGGCATTCTGATTCATGTATGGCAACATTTGATTTGAACAACAGTGGGGCTAGCTCGTCTAACATCTTATCGGTGGATGCTTCCATGGGGAAAATTCCCACCACCGATGGAGGTACAAATGTTAGTTCGGATTCGTTGTTTGTGGACATTGATGAATGGTTGGACTTCTCGAGTGACTTAGCCCATTGATGTGATGATGAGCTATAAACTTGTGTTCTAATAGCCATTTAGGGTATTTGATTTCTTAATTGCTTGTGTAAGCATTAAAAGGTTAACTAATTGTACTTTAATATCATTTCATGTATTGTCATAGCTGTATGAATAAATTAAAAGGCTTTGCTTTAATTTATTACACCTTAATTTAATTTTTTTTAGTATGTAGAACACATGAGCGCACGGGTTTGTAAGCATGAAGCGTGCAAACTTGTGTGATCGTGCAATGTGTATACACAAAAGATGCTTGTACGCATACACATGGGTGTGATAGTGGTGAGTATTTCCGCCTGTCACGCGGGTGACCCATGTTCGATCCCTGTCAACGATGCCAATTTGATAAAATGTATGTTTAGTGGTGTTGGGATGGATAGATGGAAAAGCGTAAACAATGATGGAATCTCCGAGTGTTGGTCTCACGGAGCAAAGCATTGGTTGTAAAGGTAAAGAGCATTAAAGTAAAAGCACAAGAAAGGAAGTAAGTAAAACGGGGAATTGGATGGATACTCTTGATCGTATGCGTCCATTGGTCTAAGGTTGACTCGAAATAGTGCAAAGCAAAACTAACTTAAAGGAGAGTGTATTACCAGCACTAGGGTGAATCGTACCTAGGCTCTTAGACCACAAATGTGACTAAGACATTTTATCAAACACATAGTCTACTCCTAGTCCCGAGCCTTGCCCTCTCAAACCGAATGACGGGGAAAGCAAATGAGTAAGACTCGATGGATCCTTCAATGAAGAGAGAATCAATACACAACTTATTCACAACAAAAGCATTTTAGGCCAAACATCACACTACATCTCATTAATTAATCAATTAAGATCACAGATGCATAAGCACAAGGCAATCCAATCCAATTCCTAGAAGATCTAGCCACACATTATCATGAATTGAAATCACAATGCAATTTGAATCAAGCTAGAAATGTAGAAGATGGAAATTGGAAATTAAAAGACAAAAGATGAAATATTACCACTTGAATCTACAAAGTGGGATCAATCTACAAATTCGAGAATGTCTTCTTCCTTTAGGAATTGAATTACAAGGTGACTTGTAGAATCTAACCCTAATCTAGAGAGAGAAATATATAAACTTAAAGCTCTAAAAATTACAACGAATAAAAGAAGATATCCCTAGAAAAATCATGCCAAGCCTTTTATCCGCAGAAATCCTGAGCGGAGTACGAGCTAGCGTACGCTCGTACACCCGTTCTTACGTAGCCAAGTTGCCCGAATTGCTCCACCACGAGCGAGGCGGGACTCTTGGCACCTTTTGGTTTCCCGCCACGATTGTGGTGTGGTATTTTCAGCCATATTCGCTTGCACTTCATCCCGGTTGCTCCATTTTAAGCCCCTATGCCTTCCTTTATGCTCAAAACCTTCAAAAACACTCAAATATATTGCAAGTGCTCCAATGTTATTGTTCATAAGAGAATATAGCAATTAAGCACACAAATCACACCACAAATGACTCAATCAATGCAATAAACACCACCAAAACACCTTATAAAGCAAGACATATTTGACACTCGTCACGTGTTCATTAGATGACATTGTTATACAACTTTTCATCTTTTACTTCTTTTATCTTAAATTATTTTCCACATATATCATGGAGTGTACTTTATTTATTTTGTTAGAGAAGGGAGAAATATAAGGTGAAATCTCATTATCATTTCTAGTGTCGGTCCATAGTGATATCTAAATACTCAATTGTATATGTATTCTCAATTTATTCAATATAATTTTATGTAACACACTGTTCAAATATTACTTAAATTAGTTCAATTTCTAATTTCTATATAAGTCAATTGTTGCAATTGATTAAGCACTGTTTGGATTAGTAAACTGAGTATAGACAGAAAGCGAATTAGAAGCGAGCAATTTGATAACTCTGTTTGGAATGATCACCATTTCGACAGTTGGAGGCAACCATGTCGTTGAAATCCCAATCCATTAAGGTGTTAATCAACGTAGAAAGAAGGTAGGAGTTTATTGTACCAAGCTAATATCTACTTGAACCGTATAAACCCTTTCTCTAAATTTTCACCTTGAAGATTGAACGAAGTAAACAACTTCTTCAGATCATGTTGTTATTTATCATTGTTTCATCCACAACATCACTCCATTCTTGTCATGGTGTTCAGCTAAGTTGTGTAGTGAATACACATTGTGTTTCCTTAAAGTTTCACTTCATGCAATCTTGAACAAGAAGGCTTTGAGAGATGAATCAATCTTTAAGAGAGAAAACCTTTTCTTCATAAAAATAATCCCTTCGATCTGGTAATAAATCCACGTATATATTAGTTAGGTAATCTTACTAATTCTTTCTCTTTCTTGATATCCAATTTGGGCGCTTCAAAAACATAACTACCTTATTAACATCAATGACGCAGATTTAACCAGTTATCTTTTGATCAGGAGTCAGCTAGCTGACTTTCACTACAAGAAAAATCACAAATTGCGACGGAAAAATTCTGTCGCAAAAACGCGAAATTTCGTTGCGAATTGCCTTTTGCAATGGAATTTTGCATGTTTGTGACAGAATTCATTCTGTAGCCTTTAGGCTTGTCATATTTCATTTTGCAACGGCAAAATAATCTGTCGCGAGCGGTGGCGACAAAAAATGGCAATGGAATTTTCTGTTGCAAATTAGGCAACGAAAATCATCCCGTCGCGAATTTGTCACGATTTTGGCAACGAAAATGTTTCTTTCTGTCGCATCGCATGAAAACATATTCCGTCGCAAAACTGATATTTTGTCGCCTATTTTCATCGTGAAATATAACGACAGAAATAATTGTTGTCGCGATTCCAATGGTAAATTATGTTGTTTGAGTTTTAGTGGTGAGGTGTGTAATGAATGTGATAAAACGAAGAGTCAAGACTCCCCGAGTGTCGTGTCTCTCAAGGATGACAAATTGGAGTGAATAAGTGTTGACATTTAGGAGGTTAAGAGGTAAGACTTACAAGAATTACTAAGGCAAAATGGAAACATAGATGAGGGACTGTAAGGGTAATTACGAACTAAACAATTTAAAAGGACAAGAGGGTGTGTGACTTAGCTAGACCAAACGATTGATTATTCAAAGGGAATGCGGGAATGAGTTTCGGGATTAAACTGGGGAGTCACGGTATTAACACCAAGTGGCGTCACACTCGGACTCTCAATCCTCATTCGGTTGAGGCATTTTATCGAACACCTTGCCTACCACTCCTCCCGGACCTCATCCTTTCGGATAGAAGGCGGGGATATGGATGAGTTGGACTCATGAGTGGCCGTTATCGCGCACACACTCACTTTCACCAAGTCTACTACCTATTCCAGCCGAAATAGAAATAGAGCATGAAGAACATCACCCACACAAGATTAAAATCCTATTCCAACATTCTCACAAGCACATGGCAAAATTAAAGCTTTTATCTTTTAGTCTAACATGGGCACACACACCCTTTTACTAGAGTACTCAAACATCATAAACAACAAAATCAAACAACCAAAAATAATCAAGATAATAAATTAAAACCACAATCTTTCTAGGATAAGAGTAATGTACCTAAAGAATCAAGTGTGCTATTACATCTTCTTCATTCACCTTCACCTTCTAGAGGAACTAATCTAATCTAATGGAAATTGGGGGTTTTCCCCCAAAAGGGGAGAAGATGAAGAGAAATCAGATCCGGAAAAGTTTGTCCCCCTCCAAAATGAGCAAAGAGGGTTTAAATAGTCTCGCAAAAGTCGAAATCCCGCGATAGCCCTAACTGGTCCGTCCACGTCACCTACACGCGTGGATGGGGGCATGGATGCGTACTGGAATTAGTCCACGCCTCCCAATACGCGTGTAGGCCTCGTGGTGGGAGCCTGCCCGGTTGATTCTTCGTTTGTTGCTTCCTTTTTGGCCTCGGACCTTGCTATATCCTGCGGAAATGACTTAAAACACAACCTTTGAGTCGAATTTGTTGATTTGGTCTCAATTAGAGTCTTTATGCATAAAAATGATCATAAATGGGTGTTAAGACTACATAATGTTGTCCATAAATGGCCCTAAACTTGACTGTTCTTGGCGCTTATCAAAGTTTCCACACTTAATCCTTGCTTGTCCTCAAGCAAGCATACTATCTAAATTCTAATCACTTAAGTGCCAAGAATAGTTAAGTTTTCATGTAGGTCGACCAATCGATTTGTGTGAGGGTGTTTTGGGACAGAGCGGGTGAAATTCCCTATACTATCTACCAAGACTGTTAAGCTTATGTCAACCAAATGTGAGAAATATGCTGAGGAAGTGAAGGTCTCCAAAGATGGGTTTTAATAACAAGAAAATTTGCATTCACACTTTTCAAGCATGCAGAAAATGGGAATTCATCTTTCATTTTGTAGGGGCCTAAAAGGCAATTGAAGGATGCAGTTTTGCGTAGGCGTGAGGTGTCAAAATAATGTGAATGTGTGTAAGGATAAAATGAAGAGTCTATGACTCCCCGAGTGTCGATCTCGAAGGAAGGATGTGGAGGTGTGTCAAGTGTTCGTGCGTTTAATTGATTGAGTCATGTGACGGATTGAGTGTGGTTGTGGGAGTGGTGAATGTCTAAAGCAAGACTCCCCGAGTGTCGTGTCTCTCAAGGATGACAAATTGGAGTGAATAAGTGTTGACATTTAGGAGGTTAAGAGGTAAGACTTACAAGAATTACTAAGGCAAAATGGAAACATAGATGAGGGATTGTAAGGGTAATTACGAACTAAGCAATTTAAAAGGACAAGAGGGTGTGTAACTTAGCTAGACCAAACGATTGATTATTCAAAGGGAATGCGGGAATGAGTTTCGGGATTAAACTAGGAAGTCACGGTATTAACACCCAGTGGCGTCACACTCGGACTCTCAATCCTCATCCTGTTGAGGCATTTTATCGAACACCTTTTCATCACAATGCATGCAATTAATTGTTTTTCCACTTTGTACATAAACATTTTTAAACAGTGGCTACATCCTATATACCAATTATTTTTGTTGTCATGATTGATGTTGATTTTGTCTTTAATCAAAGCATGTTGATTGTAGAAAATGAAATGAGTTGTAAATTTATATTAGTTCTAATATATTTAAAAAATGCACAATAAGTTTTTTACATACAAGATTAATGAATGCTGCAACAATAGCTATTTTTGAAATTTCTTCATTTTTTTGAATTTGAAAGATTGATTCCAGCAATGTTGTAGTCTATCACATTTTCAATGCATCAAGTGTGTCACAATGTTCTATTGCCCTACATTGACACTTTTAATAATGAGTTTTAAATCAATTTATTGGGTTTTTTTGAATGATTTCTTTATCAACAAATCATTTCTAAGTAGTTAATATGATTAGTTTCAAACTGTTTTTTTTTTTAAATTCATGTTGCTAAAGACCTTGTGGTCAAGTGGCATCTGGTGTCCCGATTAACACTCCCACATGGATGATGGGAGTGGGTTCGAGCCTTAGTGGAGGCAACTCTTGACTCGTTATGCTTCAGTAGGTAAAATGTTGAATATAATTAATTAATAATCCGAAGGTAAGGAATCTTTGCGTCGTAGAAACTACACACAATATAACTAATGAAATTATATCTCTTTTTAAATTTTTTGATAATGAATATTTTTTGTATTAAAAGCATTGTAGACATCAAATTATAAATTAAAGAAATAGATAAGTATTTTTTTTGTAACTACTAATTTATTTAATTTAATAAGAGTAATAAAGTGAGATAGTTACTTTTTGAATAATATACTCTAACATATTCGTAGTATATGCTCAAAAATATGCCAATTTAAATTGGAATGAGATTCGAACCTAACACCTTACTTGTAGAAATTAATGGGTAAGTTAAAAGTTAATGGAATATTAACGGAAAAGAGAATATTTACCAGAAAATTTAACGGATAATCATATAATTAAAAATAAATTAGGAAATCTTAAGGAAAAATATAAATCTAAACAACCTGAATCATCCATCTGATTTAATAATTTGATCGTCATTTTTTCTACCCATTACGGGCCTAACTTTCTTTGACTCTTATTAGTATAGTAGATTTTTTAATATCCTCAACGGTCAAATGACCTTTGAGACATAAACATTGATTTTTTAAAAAATTTCTAAATATTATTATTTATTTTAATATAATATTTGATTTTTTTTAATTTCAAAAATTATTTTATTTTATTTATTTTGATTTAACATTGGAATTTGTAATAATATAATAATTATAAATTTAAAACAAAAATTATAGTAAAGTTAATAAAGCAAGAGGGATGTAGCCGGCAAAATGAGAAGAAAAGTGATGAAGAATTTGAGAGAAAGTAAAGGAAAACAGTAATGATTTGAAAAGGCTGAGACAACAAAATAAGAATACAACAAAATAAAAAGAAAATGGGAAAAGGGTTGGGTAATTACCTTCAAAAACCAAGTATACAAACATTATCTAATAATATATGTTTGAATAAATGTAGCATAGCTCGTTGTCCCACAATCATTATTACCTGAACCGTAATTTATATAGATGTATGACGTATCGGTCCAAAAATACCTAAAAGTATATTATTTCAACTTATAAAATATATTATTTTAATTAACATATAAAGTATATTATTCTTGTAAGATAAAACTTAAATATATAAGATCTTCAGAACACATGTTTTTCACATACAGTGTTGCATTTATGTTTAATAGATGTACCTGGCTCCATGGCTCTTCTTCTACAAATGTTTGCTTCAACTGGAGACTTGGTTTCTGATGGAGAGAGAACTTTGGTTTGACAGAAGGGTTGGGGAGAGGACCAGAGCCTCTGAATGGCTATAACTATCTCACAGTTCCATCAACATGAGAAGTTATTGAGCAGTTGGAACTGCGGTTTATCTTTAACTGGCCAATAGGATTATTTTATTATTAAACATACATAAATATTTATGAGCCATAATAATGAGTCATACATTAATAATAATTATTCTAACAATTCTAACTTGTAAAACACATCAGCTTACTCAGAAATTTCATTATTCTAACATATAAAATACATTATACATTATTCTAACTCATATAAAGTACAGTATTCTATATCATAAAATACATCATTTTACCCAAAATATTCATTACTCTAATACAAGTGCAGAGAGCAATTAATTTCTTTTTAACATCAAAACAGTGTTATTTTGGATCGTAGTCATATAACTGTGTGTACTGTAATTTTCAATTGTCCCAAGTTACCTTGATCTTATCAAACTGAACCTGGATATTAAGAATTCATGCATGGCTGCCTTCCAAGTCTGATCTCCATAAAAAATCAGAGGCTTCCTCCTGTCACCCTGCTAGTAAATACAGTAATAAACAACATAAAGACGTATGCCCTTACGTCATCATGAGGCAGTGAAAATGGCTTTATCAATTGGTAGTTCAAAGTTCCCAGTTCTGCTAGTGTAGTTACTGTAGTATAAAAGACACTAAACCAGAGAAGTTTCAAAAAAAAAAAAAAAAACAAAAAACTCAGTTTCCAAGCTGCTTACAATGGTGGCGACAACAGTAGAAGAGCAGTTTCATTTCGTTTTGCTTCCGTTTATGGCCCCAGGCCATACGATCCCCATGATAGACTTGGCCAAGTTACTGGCCAGTTTGGGGGTTAGAATCACAATTCTCCTAACACCCCAAAATGCAAGCAGAGTCAAATCTGTGATTGTTCGTGCGAAAGAATCTGGGCTGTCAATCCAAATTCTCCAGATTAGCTTTCCCTGCACAGAGGTGGGGTTACCTGAGGGTTCTGAGAATGTGGATTTGCTTCCTTCGTTTGATCTGTTGGTGCAATTCTACGGAGCAGTTAGGATGCTTCAACCTCAAGTTGAGGGGTTGCTGAGAGAGATGAAGCCGCCCCCGAGCTGCATGATTGCTGATATGAACTTTCCATGGGCAACAAATGTTGCCCAGAAGCTTAAAATCCCAAGAATTGTTTTCAATGGGATGTGTTGCTTCTCTCTGTTGTGCGTGAACAACATAAGGAACTGGAGTGGTTTTCAAAGTGTAGAGTCAGACTCCCAGTACTTTCAGGTAAGGTCGGGTGTCAAAGTGGGTCAAAATCGGGTTAATCCTAACCCAACTCATGGTGAGATGGGTTAGAACTTAAAACTTTTTACCCTTAAAAATATGAGTGTTACAAGTTCAGCTTGCACGAGTTAATCCGCCTAGGCCACGCTTTAACCTGCGAACTATTTCATAATTTTATCAACATGATATTATCCCGCTCCATAGATATCCGCTCTCATTTTTCGATTTTAGTTCAGCAGTGTAACCTGCCCGATAAGCCGACAACTTGCAGTTTAGAGTTATGGCCAACTCAACCCAAAAAAAATAAATCATTTAGTCTAAATCGATAAGTCCAATAGTCCTGTAGGTTAGTCCAAAATTTAACAAGTTGGCGCAATTGACATCCTTACTTACAGGTGCCTGGACTGCCTGACAGTATTGAAGTAACCAAAGCTCAGGTCTTACAAATGTTCACCCCAATTTCCGATGGACAGAAGGACATTGCCAAAGAAGTAGAAGATGCAGAGGGTAACGCTTTTGGGATAGTGATGAACTCATTTGAGGAGCTGGAATTGGAGTACACCAAAGAATTCAAGAAAGCCAAAGGGAAGAAAGTTTGGAGCATTGGCCCTGTTTCTCTGTGCAACAAGGAGGATTCAGACATGGTTGAAAGAGGAAACAAGGCCACCATTGATAAGCACCAGTGCTTAAAATGGCTGGATTCCAAGGAAACCACCTCTGTCCTATACGTTTGCCTCGGGAGCCTAGCGCGATTGCCGACTTCTCAGATGATAGAGCTTGGGATTGCACTGGAATCATCAAAACGCCCCTTCATTTGGGTCATTAAGCACATTTCTAATGAGTTTCAAAACTGGCTTCAATTAGAAAAATATGAGGAACGAGTTAAAGGGCAAGGCCTTATCATCTTTGATTGGGCTCCGCAAATTCTAATCTTGTCCCACCCTTCTATCGGGGGATTCTTGAATCACTGCGGATGGAACTCGACCCTGGAAGCGATTACTTCGGGCGTGCCACTCATCACTTGGCCAATGTTTGGGGAGCAATTCTTGAACGAGAGGTTAGTTGTGGATGTGCTCAAAACCGGAGTTAGAGCTGGAGTTGAGTTGCCAGTTTTGGTTGGGAGGGAAGAAGAGACAGGAGTCCAAGTGAATAGAGATGATATTGCACTGGCAATTGAGAAAGTGTTGGGTGGAGGAGAGGAGGCTGAAATGAGAAGAAAAAGAATGAAAGGTCTGGGAGAAATGGCGAGGACAGCAGTGGAGGAAGGAGGTTCATCTTTCCTCAATATTGCCAAACTAATTCAAGATGTTGCAGAGGAAACCAACACCCTGAAATCAGGCTGATCCTATGATGTTTCCATTTTTATTATTTGTTAATTTCTACGTCATGTTAGTTATTGTTTGATTAACCATGTAAGCACTTAGGCTTCGCCTTCAAAAACCAACAAACCAATTAAACCACCGTTAATAACATAGATTTGTTGGGGTTGTACCCTGCTGGTCAATCCAACTGGAAATCCATGATCAATAATTGTGTAATGAACCTATAATAATAAGTGATGTAGGTATAGCATGAACTAGGTATAATGTCATTCTCTCGAAATCTATTATGTGACATAGTATGCAATAAAGAAGTAAGCACTAACACAAGAAAATCAACAAGAAACTATGTAACTCATAAATCAATAACAAGTTAAGTTTATAGCTGTCTAAATGGGTCAGTAGAGCAGAGCCCGCTCGAGTCCAGCAGAGCCCGTCATATGGCGAAAGCGAACTAAAAAACTCACCAAAATACGGGCCTAAAATAGACTAGTCCGTTCTACCCGCGGGCCTTGACGAGCCCCGCCAAATTTAAAAAGTTTTAAATTTAAATAAAAATTAATATGAGCAAGTTAATAAGTGTATATTAAATTAATTTGAATAAAGTTATAAGTAATATTCCTATTTTCTCTCTCGCTTTTTCACGAGCCACTTCGTTGCTTTCTTCTGCTGCGATTTCTTTTGCATAGATTCGAATAGTGTTGCTCAGTCCTTGGTGAACCTTACCTTCGTTGATTTAGATGATGATGCTATCCCACATCATGTTCCAAATGTTTCACTAGATGCTGGTAATGGCAAAGATGAACTTTTTGCTGTTGGACGGCTAGTGACAGAGAAACCTATTAAGTTCCAGTTCTTTCAGGATACGATGGCTACGATCTAGCGTCCTAGAATGGGTATGAATGTGAAAGATCGGTAAGGCCAAGGTATTATTTATTTTGATTTTTTCACAAAGTAGATATTTTTCGTATTCTAGACGATGCTCCGTGGACGTTTGAGCAAAGTTTACTATTGCTCAAACGATTATCTCCAACTGAGGATCCTGAAACTTTGATTCTAGATCAAGCTGAGTTTTGGATTCAGATTATGGCCTTCCGGATGGGAAGTTTTATTGGTGTGGTTACTAAAGTTGATGAAGGGAATTTTGATGGGTCACGTATTCGAGTGTCTTTTGATTTTGGTAATCCATTGAAAAAGGGCATGAAACTGAAGAAGGATAACGGAGCTGTTGGAAAATATTGGTGAATAAATCAATATACAAAATATACAAATAGATTATATGTCCCGAAAAATTGGAATTTAATTGCAAAAATTAATTCCAAACAATTTTAGTATAAAACTAAAATATCATATATATATATATATATCACCAGAGAGGGTTTCTAGAGGTTTTAACCTAACCGAAGAACGAGAATGAAAAAGGGGAAGTCTAAGTCGGGTGTACAGACACTAGTACAGAAAATGACATTTGTGTCCGGTGTTATGGACTATTTGCTTCCGGAGTACTCCGGATGCAGCAGATAGACAGGTATATCTGCGTCCGGAGTTGCCCCGGACGCAGATGGTCTTTTTTATTTTTTTTAATTAACTATTTGCGTCTGGAACTGTCCAGTTCCGGACGCAAATAGTCTTATTTTGAAACTGCCCAGGTCCAGATGCAAATAGTCATTTTTATATATAAAAACAAATTATTTGATAAATGAATCAGTACAAAACATCATTATTCCCTGCTACATTAGTAGTTGAATCTCACTACAATATCCATACCAAGAAGGCAAGTACAGCTACACCAATGACAAATTCTTAGTACGTGAATAACCTGCATACTCTAGTTTGGTATATAAATTCTCTAGCAATATTAACACCTAAAAATCCACAAAAACCTCAATAAATAATTCAAAAATTATACAAAAATTCAAAGAAATAAATATTTAAAGAAAAAAATACAAATTCACAGCATATGTAGTAAATGAAACCTTTGTTCTTTGACAGTACTGTGATGTTCAACTATATATTTTGTTTCTGCAGAAAGACTGAAATAAATATAAATGTCAGCTAAAATGAATTAAAAACAACAAACCTTCCAGGCATCGAATTAAAATCACCACGCACTCACCAACATTGGAATATCGGCACTAGCAGCAATCTTTTCCAGCCCTTTCAGGAGTGTATGAACCTGATAATTTAAGATAAACACAATGAACCACAATGAGTGTAACATTATCCTGTATTAGAGTATAATTATAATAGGAAGAACAAGCATACAAGTATGTGCGAGTGCTCACAGCTTGTCAAATTAAATAAGATACCTTAATCAAACGACCTAGAGCGCTTTTCTTTTGAGCACTAGGAACTAGAGCATCAGTCAACGATTGTGCAGCTTTGTTAAACTCAACCTACACAAAGCATATGGGCATGATTTATTTCAAAAACGACTCTTAATGAAATTTTTTTTGTCTATTTCATAAACTGAAAAAGCGGAATTAAAATGGTCATGTTTCATTAAAACTTAAATCATTTTTGTCTATTTCATACAAGTTAATAGGCAATTAATAATTTATTTCAGAGCAAATTGTCATTTTGGTCAACTGACTATAGGGGTCCTATTAATTGCAGTCCACGACTTTCAAAACTGTTAATTGCATACCGTGACTATTCAATTTTTATCAATTTTGGTCACTCCGACTAAATTACCGGTCAAATGTCGCCGGAAGTTAAAATAATGAGGGTATTTTCGTCATTTCACATCTTTCTCTTCTTTTCTGGCGAATCTTTCCCTTCTTCTCCGGCGAACCAATTTTTCCGGCAAACCAAGCAGCTATGGATTTGTGTACAGAGTTTAAATTAAAGCCTAGCCTCTCTTCTTCTCCAGTGAACCAGGCAGCCATGGTCTCTCTCACTCACCGAGGCATTGCAGTCCATCGACCACCAGTTGTTGGCGACCGGCGATCTACCTTCGCTATAGGCGACTGTCTGCATTCCGTCGCTGGAGGTCCGTGCTTGGCTTTGTCCATATATACAGAGCAAGCGAAGGGATCGGGAATGGCGACTCACGTTTAGCACTGCGGCGGTCGTGAAGGGTTTCAATCGCCATTTTGTTCTGATTTTTTGTTGCGATGTTAATATTTAATTTCAGACGACAATTGGTGGTCGCGAAGGGTTTCTGATTTTTTTTTTTGCCTGGTCCGCCGGAGAAGGAAGAGTCGCTGGTAGGGAAATTATGAGCAAATGACTAATCCAGTACATATATTGCTCGTAGTAGATACCCCTCCTAAACAATACTAATAATAATAATAATAATTTCAACAAATTTGGTAAATTTGCACTGTAAATAGCTCATTGTTTCAAACTACAAGCAACGCCACATGGCTGCCTACAAGCAACACCACCGCCGGAAAAATTGGTTCGCCGGAGAAGAAGAGAAAGATTCGCCGGAAAAGAAGAGAAAGATGTGGAATGACGAAAATACCCTCATTATTTTAACTTCCGGCGACATTTGGCCGGTAATTTGGCCGGAGTGATCAAAATTGATAAAAATTAAATAGTCACGGTATGCAATTAACAGTTTTGAAAGTCGTGGACTGCAATTAATAGGACCCCTATAGTCAGTGGACCAAAACGGCAATTTGCTCTTTATTTCAAATATGTGAGGCATAAAAATTTTCTTATAATTTTTTTTTCTTTTTGTTAGTTTTTAAAATAAAATCTTACTATCATACTTCAAAAGTACCAAACAAGACCACAAAATGACTAATGTTATTAAAGCATTCCATAAATATTACTCCATATTTATGAAGCGAAAATTGGTTAGTAGAAAATTTTCAAGTAAAAGTCTTGAAATACTGCACTCACCGTAAGTCTTTAACGTGGCTCAAAAATGTTGAGGTGAAACTTCTGGCATGGTAGAACAACATCCATTACAAAAAGAGGCAGCAAATCAACACCAAGATTTATCAAACTATCATTTTATGCTTTTCTTTCAGCATATTCCTCAGGAAAGTTCTTCTGGATGATGTTATTCAGTGTCACACTAAAGACATAGAAGATAGAATGGTCTCAAAAATTGAAAAGTAGCTTCATTACTTCATTTAGGTTCATGAAATTAAGCATGTTTTCTATCCACTATAAGTTCTAATTCCATATATTACTCACCTGATTGAACATGTTCTAGGACTAATAAAAAGCACACTTCGGCACAATGGACATCTGTTACCTACATTTTTTCAGTCACAGTTAAACGAAAGAAATATATGGACGGTAATGCTATGGACGCAACTGGTGTAACGCTACGGACCAGCTGCGTCCGAAGTGGGTACTCCGGACGCAGCTGGTCCATTTTTGAAAATAATAATAATAATTAAATACTAGACATTTTAATTACAAAAATGCCACCGCGTCACTTTACGCGTCCGGAGTTTTAACTCCGGATGCAATTGTCCTATATTTTTGATCAATTTTGTACTAGTGACACACTCTCCTTAAAACCAATTCGCTACCTCCCGATGGTGCTAGAAGAGTTGTGGCATCAGTCTCCCACGATAAAACGAACTCCGATGTTTAATGGATGACGATGGCAGAAACTTTCCTTACAAACTACAAAAATTTTTAAAGTAGAGCGAGGAAAGGAAAAAGAAAAGCTTTTGAAGTTTTCAAAACTCACGAACCAGAAAATGATCTGCCAACATCATTCCAAGGCTTTATATAGGATAAAGGAATTTAAAATCATTATAATGGCACATAAATTCAACATTAATCTAATTTTATAATTGGATAAAAACGTTTGAAACGATCGTAATATCGATGGTCACGAAATAATACGCAACTAATTTGTACCCACCATACACAACCTGGTTCAAACACCTTGAGTGATCGAGAATTCTGTAACTTTCAAAACTCAACCAGAAAACAACAAGCAGGCACCTCTCGCAGGGGACAAGAAACACCTTTGCGAAAGGTGCCAAGAAGCACCAAATTGCACCCCGCGAAAGGTGGTGCATCCTGCACCTTTCGCAAGGCGCAATTAGCAGCTCTCGCAAGGTGCATAAAAGCACCTCTACGAAAGATTAAACAAAAAAAATGAAACCTTTCATTTGCTTTCTCTTCACATGTCGTAACAGCACACATAATTGTGATTTTAATTCCACTTAGTGCCACTAACCACTATCATTAGTGTCATAATCATTGGATTAATTAGGCATTAACAACTCATTTGGACATGTTTAGCTCCACTAAGCTTAACATCAGTGATTTTAATTAGAACATTAAATTAAAGTGCTAAATAATATACTAATCCCTTAGTGTACAAAACACCAACATTGCTTAATTATAAAATAATTATAATAAGCATTTCAAGACTTCTGATAAATAGGTCACTTTGAGAATCAATTTCTCATTCACCTATTACCCATTTTGAGCGTACATTGTATCAAATATCTTTGTCTCACTACGAAGAGTACAAATCCACTTTGACCCGACCCAAATCGAAAGTGGACCCCACATACATTTGTACCACAAAATAGCCATTCAAAATTGTCATTTTACTAAAAAGCTAAAATTCCAAAAGGAGTTTGGATCCGAGTGGAGTTCTGATACGAGCGTCTCCTGAGGTTTTGTTTTTTATGTGGTATTTTGGGCCATGTTGATAAACATTGTCCTAAAAGAGTTCAAGGATGGGATCCCCAGTCTGAGAAGCCATATGGACCAGAATTATGAGCAAGAAGTCGTAGAAATATGCTGGAGGGAGGAAACCAATGGTTAGCACCGAAAACCACTACTGAGGGTCGTTAATGGGTGGCCCGCTTGGGAATTCCTTAATTGTTCATGTTAAGTGATTTGACTGTTTTTTTATAGGCACTAAGGTCTTCCTCAATAATTGTGAGTTTTTATCAGTTTTTTGTGGACCCTAACATCCACCTCATCATCCACTATTTCACTCAATCACAAAATCAATTCATCACATTAGTTTGAAGTTTCTTTTCAATTTTTTATGGAACCACTATTTTATTATTCTATATTTTAATTATTTAATTTATAAATTTATTCCTCACATTAGGTGACCAGGTTCTCTGCCTGTCAACATCTAATTATTATTATTATTATTTTATTTAAAAAACCTGACATAAGATGGGGGTCTTGCAAGAGAAATAATTCTTCAAAAGCAAGCACCCCCATCTATTGAAAAAGTAGACCATAAGTTTTTATGCATTAAAACTTGTGCCAATTTCAACTAATGGGATCACCTTAAGAGCATCCTTAGGCCTTCTCCAATAGTTAGAATTTAGAAATTTGGTGTAGTTTCTGAAAAGATTTTGTAAGTGTGATTAGAAAAGAGAAAATGAGGTGAAAGAAAAAAAACAAACAAGAAAAAAAAAAAGGCTGACAAAAGAAAAATAAAAAAAATTAAAAAAAATAATAATGTTACGCGCCCTAGCGGGCACGTGCACTGCACGCGCCCGCTTGGACGCGATTTGCGCCCCACGCACATGGGGCGCAGATATGCTCTCCAAAGGTGGGCCCCATTTTGAGCTGACAAAATCCTTTCCTTGCAAGAGAAAGAACTTGCCTTGTTTACCCCATCCCATTTGTTAACAAAATTATTTCCAAGATTTTATTTCTTAAACTTTGTGCCAAGACCCACTATTGGGGAGGGCCTTATCAATGGAGTTTATTTGAGATTTTTGATGAGTTTTTGTAAGTGTGAGTATGAAAGAGGACATGGTAGAGGAGGAAAAAAAAAACAAAACTAAATTTAAAAAATAATAAAAAAATAAATGGTCAGTCTGTCAGGCGCGTGTAGTGCACGCGCCCGAGTGGGCGCCTGCTGTGCGCATAACGCGCACAGCAGGAAAGGCTTCTGTCAGTTTTGATAGCCATTTACTGTGCTATTCACCCCTCATTTGCAGAAGCTCTCCTTCCACTCTCTCTCTTCCCTTTTCTCATGCCAAGTTGGCATTAATCTGACATTATTCTCCACAATCACCACGGATGGTGGTGCTCTAAGTGATACTCTCTTCCTCCTATGTCTAATTCAGTTAATGAGTCTTGATTGAAGTTATATTTTGAATTCAATTTTTTCATAATATTAAATTTAATATTAGTATATAAAATTTATATATTTAGAGACTACATTAAAAGTAATATAAAACACCAAAATTTAAATGTAAAAGTAATTAAAAATTAATAAAGAAAATAAGTATAGAAAAAAAATTAATTTGACTAATGAATAGTAAATAGAACCGACAAAAAAAAACAGATGGAGTAATTATTTTGGTGCGTTAATTCCTTCAATACATGGGATGTGTTGCACAATTTTCATTCATATCCAGACAGTTATGTCATGGACCCGAGTTTACTACTCTACCTTGTAAGGTGAACCCAAGTCAAGATACACAATTTATATATTGAATGTTCACAATTTAAATACTAATAAATGTTGACAATTCAAATTGTGAACATTTAGTATGTAAATTGTGAACATTCATAATGTAGATTGTGAACATTCAGTATGTAAGTTGTGAACATTCAGTATATAAATGATGAATATTCAGTATATAACTTGTGTATTTTTAAACATGAATTCACCTTGCGGTCTACAGAATAATTTGCCCTCATATCCCAACACAATATTATGCATTGGACAATATGCCACATGATCGCATGCGACCGTAACCCAATCACTTTCAAGGTTTTGCTCTAGGCAGTCCTGTGCGCATGCAGGCGCCCCACCCTTCGCCTGTGTAGATATGATATCGCCCATGTGTGTAGATATGAATCGCCCATTTGTGTAGATATGATATGATATGATATGATTAGGCCACAAAAATAGATACAATATAATTTTTATTTATTTATTGTAGATATGATATGAATAGGCCACAAAAAGTTCACAACATAATAACAAGCAAAATATGGGTAAATTTTACTTTGCATCAAGGTTCAGTTTTATTTTAAAACCGATGTGGTTACGTAAAAATTTGTAAACAAATTAAAACGACGAAGTTAATTTATTTAGGGTGTGTTTGGTTCGCACATGAGAATCGGAATCGGTATGGGTATCAAATACTTGGTAAGGATAATGGATTTTGGTGAAAATATTTTGCATGTTTGGTAGTATGGTGAAATGGGAATGATTATTAATTGTTGGGGAAGAAAGGAGGAAGGAAAATGAAACCCTTATTTCATTAGGGTATGGGTTTTCCAATTAATGGGGTATTCCAAACCCATAATAGTATTCTAAAAACGTATCAACCAAACAATAACAATCACTTTGATACCCATACCTTATGCTTAAACCCACCAACCAAACACACCCTTAATGATTTTAAAATTTTAAATTCCTTAATCTATGACGTCGGTTTTATATAAAACAGACGTCGTAACTTTGATGATTAAAAAATATATATATATAGAGCCTGTTTGCTAACAGAAAATTGTTTTCTTATTTTTATTTTCTAATTTTTCAGTTTTCATTCTTTGTTTTCTGTTTAGAAAACTTGGTTACTAACACTTATATTTTCAAATTTATTTTTTAGATTAACCTTATAAAATTAACAATAAGTTTAATTTCAAGTGATTTTTAAACCTTATATTTAAAATATTTTGGTTTAAATAGAATAAATACAATTTTTACTTTTAAGTCCAATATATGTACAAATTTTACATTTGATATCCGAACCAAATTTATATCTGTGTATAACGTAAATAAAAATATATCCAAACCAATAACCTATTAAATTTACATAAAATTTAGTTTAGATCATATTAATATTTTTTGAGTTAATATTTAAAATATGTTTGGATATATTCATTTGAATAACACGTATATAATATATATATATATATATATATATATATATATATATATATATGATTTTTATTTTGAATTATACTATAGTAATATATGTGAAATTTCAAAATCCGATATATGGACCAAACTTGTATCCGATATAACATAATTATAAATATCCGAACGAATAATTAATTGAGTTCAATCAAAATATAAAACGTTGTGTAGATTTCAATATTTAATTTTGATAATGTGAATGATGTATAACTTTAAGTATAAGCAAATAAGTTATTTTTAAATAAATAAGTAATGCAACTAGAAAAGATAGAATATGATAATGAATGTAATCATAATAATGAACAAATATGCAAGTACATAATGGTGAGAATGCGGTTATAGTGACATATAATCTAATAGATGATAGTTGATTCTGTTTCCATTTAGAAAACATTTTTTAATAGTGTTTCAGTTTTTTAGAAAACTGAAAAATTATTTTCTGTTTTCAAAATGAAAACATGTGCTAGTAAACATGCTTTCTATTTTCTATTTTTCAATTTTCCAAATTTTCAGAAAATTGGAGAAAATTTCCAGTTAGTAAACAGGCTCATAATATCATAAACGACGTCAGTTTTTATCAAAATCGACGCCGTATATCAAAGAATAAAAATAAATAAAAAGCATATAATATACGAAGTCAGTTATACTTATTTTTATTTGTGATATATATACGACGTCAGTTTTTATATAAAATCAACGTTAAACTATTTTTTAAAACAATTATAAATTTATTTTATCGTTTTGACATGGTTTGACAAAAAAAAAAATGGCATTATATGTTATTCATGTAGTTGTGTAAATTGTGATAATTAAAAGTGCAAGTAACAGTTTCATATACAGTGCACCTAAGTGCAACAATATAATATATACACCGAGTAATAATATTAAGTGCATCTAACGTTATCATCAGTTGCACAAAACATTATCATTAGGTATGTCAATGTGAAAAGCGTTATCATTATGTGCACAAATGTGAAAAGGTAAATTATTATTTGCACTAGTAAATGAAAATGGTTGAATTTTAAAGTAATTTTACTTACACATTTTACCTGCACACTTGAATATGCTACTTACACTTTTAACAGAGTTTACTTGATCTTTTTAGATGGACGGCTCATATTAGTTCTTATTTCTCTCTTGGGTGCCTGTACTCACTAAAGTGCTACTATATATATATATATATATATATATGCTCAGGATCCCATGATAACACACCATAAGAGAAAACTAAGAAGCAATTTCAACCTTATATTTGTAAGAATCGGACGAATCATATCAGATTAAAAAAAATGGGGTTGTTCATAATTATCATCGATCTTACTTTGCAAATTTGAATACTTAAATATGTAATATGTAACAACTAAATATGTAAACTTAGATAAATTTTTGATAATTAATGAAAAAGTTAAAATTTTAAATCTAAACCATAAATGCTATATCCTATACAGTAGAAGGTGAACCACTAAATCAAATAAAGCCAAAAAATTCAGTCATAAACTTTAAAATTGAAACTCTAATCTAAAATTGAAACTCTAAGCCATCACCTACTTGAAGTATGGTACCCGTATTTACAATATCGACTTCTCTATTATATTGTTCAATACATTCACGGATAAGATTACTGATTTCGTCGGCTTGAATGGTTACCATGATTATTTCTTCATTCTTTTTGCAAATAATAATAATAATAATAATAATAATAATAATAATAATAATAATAATAATAATAATAAGACCTCCGTTAGAAAGATTAATTAGTCAGTTACTTTTGCTCCCTGTTATTGATTTTGATACATATATATTATCATATTTGTTTGCCTGCTTTTGTTATCCTAATATTTGCTTGCCTACCTTTGTTAACTTATTATTTGTTTGTCTACTTTTGTTATCTTACTGTTCGAATCAAATCCGTTATTAATTACAAAACTCTATTTGAATCAAATAGTCCATTACTAATTACAAAACTCATTGTCATTTTACTCTTTTACTTTTGAACAATGAAATAAAAAATAAAGGAGAAGAATGAAAAACAAATTATTGTCCATGCATTAAATATGAAACTTTAATATATATATATATATATATATATATATATATATATATATATATATATATAAATACGTATGTGTATATATATCTGTATTATATATTTTTATATATTTATTTATTTATATTTTAATTTCTATTTACTAGTAAACAAAGTAAAACTCCTTTCACTACTTAGAACATATTATCACTGCCAATTATTTGAACACACTTTTATTGTCATTAGAGCTAGCAAAGGCATTAGAGCCACAAACTACAAGACAGAGATAGCAAAGGCATTATTAGAGCCACACACTACAAGATAGAGATAATATCTTAGCAAACGCATTATTAGATCAGAGCCACAAACTAGAAGATAGAGATAATATCTTAGCTCTGTTACTTGAGAAATTCTAAGACGGCAAAGAAGAAATCTATGTAGAACGCCCGGCAGCTGCGAAACCCGACCGACAGACCGAGCTGCCGGTACTCTTCCTCGGTCCAGTGTTTTCTCTTGGCCCTATACATTGTCATGATATAGATGTCTGATCCAAGGAGGAGTCGTGTTCTTTGAGAGTCGTCAGTTTCGATGGGCAAAACTGGCTCGGAAACAATCAACTTTCCTCCCTTTGGAAGTGCACCATAGCAGCTGTTCATCACCGCCTTCACCTCTTCATCCGACCATGCTGTTAACGTCCACTGCATAACCACCACAAAATCTATGATTATATATATGCTTCCATTCACATTTTTATTATATTAATATTGATGTATGAAACCCTTATATAACATTATATTATATTGTACCTTCATAAAAATGGCATCACCATTAGGTATGGATTTGAACATGTCACCACCAACGTGGGTTATACCTGCATAATCCCAACCCAACCATCAAAGGAAATAGGATAATATTATATTATTCATTCTTAAATTTATCTCATAATTGTAGTATGAGTAGATGAATCATTTAACCACATTCTTCCAGGATAGGTCATAATAATAATAAATACCCCAAAAGATTTGAAGTCATCAAAACATAGATTACCAGGAATGTTGGGAGCATTCTGAACAACCTCGGGCAAATCGAAGTTAATTCCTTGTGTAATACTAGGATGCTTCTCCAAGATCATCCTCAGGCAATCTCCGGTGCTCCCTCCCACATCCACCAATCGCGTTACACCTTGGAACCCATGGTAGCCGTCAAGGAACGCCTTCATGAACGGAACAGAAACTCCGGACATGGCCTTCTGCATTAGGCTGACCATTTCCGGCCTCTTCCCGTAGTAATTGTACGGCTCCTCGCCGTGGACTTTCACAAACGGCTCCGACGAGGAATCCACCACCGCCTCGTGCACCAGCGGCCACGCCTTCATCAGCGCATCCTGGTGGTGCTGCAGCACATACGCTCCGTATGATAACCCATCCTTGTCAGTCACTAGGGTTTTGCCCACCTCACCCAGCGAATACCTACCAAAATTCAACAAATTAATGATTTATTTGACCTACTCTATTTGTTTTTTGATATACCCAATGTTTTCACCGCCATACAGCCACTAATCATTGACATTTAATTAAGAATGAATAAGTGCTTTTCACTTCACCACACCCCCTAAGTTAAAGTGTAGAAAATATGGTTTGATCTCAATAAACACTATATTATTATATTTCTGTGACCGTTATTATTTATCATATCCCTTTTTAGATGAAAGAGAAAACAAACCAGACTTTCCTCCTTTCAAAAAAAAAAACGAGACTTTCCTATTTTTAGATAAAAGAAATCTTATGTCTTTTTTTTTTTTTTTTTCTAAAAAAAAAAAACATCTTATGCCTTTTTTTAGATAAAAGAAATCAATGATAATATGTGAAATACCCCAACCTTCTCTCTGAGGCATCAGCATTTATATGCTCGTGGAAGACGCCGTAGCTGGTGAGCATGCGGAGGATGCGCTGGAGGTTCAGGGCGTCGCCGCCGCCGGAAGGGAGGACGGTGGAGAGTATTTCGGTGGCGGAGAGCGGCGCGTTGGATCCACCTTGCCAAATGGCATCGGCGACATTCAGTCGAATGACGGCACACAAGGACATGGGTACGCTAATCATGTTGGCTAGCTCCATAATCCTTAATCTTGCACTGCTTTGGGCACTTTCGGATTCACTCCCCATTGCTTCGATCTCCTTTCCTTGTAATTGGAGGAGAGTTTCTCTATTCTTGACTCTGTTGAGCACTTGTGGGTAGCATTATATCCATAGGATTTTTATAGCATGAATTCACAGGTTTATGTGCCTCTTGCTCATTGGACACTGGATCAAGAGAAACTCATTAAATACGTCTTTTACGAGCTGGACAAAAGCAATAGTACTAAGCAGGTATGATGGAATGGCTTTAGGAGTCAGTTTACGTCACTGTTTTTCTATTTCTCTAATTCACCTCTTTTTTTTCTTTTTTTTTTTTGAATACTATTGACCCTGTTACATGTAGTATATGTCCATATACTTTCTCAACCTACTAAAGCCCAACGAGTCAACATTGCCCCCACTAAGGTTCGAACCCATGACCTTCCACTTGAGAGAATCACTTCATGCCGCTTGACTACATGATCACCTTTTTTTTTTTATTCCTCTAATTTCTCATTTTTCTAATTTTTTAATTTTATTAAATACAACCATCCCATCAACGTAGTAGTAGAGAAAGAAGAATAATGGGGAAGAAATAAACAAGGGACGAAGAAGGGGAAAAACAAGAATTTAAGAAGTGGCCCACAAGAGTTGATTACAAGATCTCGAACAAAGATTGCACTATTCACTTGCATGTTTCTATTTCTCCAAATGGAGAACACTAATTTTGGATTCTCCAAAATTGTACATAAACGGAATAATAGAGATAGGAAATTAAATTAGAGAAATAAATTTTGTAAACAATTTCTCCAATTTTTTTTTCACTTTTCTAATTCTTTATTTTTTTTTTTTTTGAAAAATTCTCAATTTTTCTAATTGCTAAATTTTCCACTTCTCTATCAAAGTGAATTTCATTTATCCTTACAAAGAGCTCTAGGAACTCTGAATAGTTGTTTGAACGAGTTACATTTACGTACCATTAGTGTCAATATTGGCATGTTGGGAACAATGAAAGAAATAATTAGTCCACAACTAAACACCACCTAACAAAGTTTGCCTCAGTTTGATATTTTAATTTTGTTTTAATCACTTAAAGCAAATATAACACTATAAAAATTAGTAAAATATCAACAAATTCAATAATGAATTAAATAGTTATAATTTAAATACCTACCTAACAAATTTTTTAATGAAATTTAAAATAATTGTATATTTTTTCTATTAGATTTAAATTTTATTTCTCATGTTTTTTTTTTCCTACAAATCCAAGGGTATTTAGTGTTAGTGAAGTGGAAAGATGATCCACCAGTGAAGGAAAAATAAAGTGGTAGTAAACAATTCAACTTTATAGGACGATAGTCGATAAATATGTCAGTTTGTTTTATTGTGAACTTTTTGTGACTTAAATAATAAGTTATTGGCCATTATTATAAAATATCTCCACTACCTCCCTTTCTCCATTATCTTATCATGGTTTCAAAAAAATGTAGTAGTTGGGTGGGAGTAGTTACAAGTATGTAAGCAGAGATTTAAAGAAAATGGTACTGTTTGGTAAATGGCTGTTGACTGATTGGGTTGACTGTTTGGGTTAGAAAGTATGATTTGTTAATAACATTAGCTGATTGTAAAAAGTTGGCTGATTGGGTTGGCGGTGAGCTGATAGCTGTTTGGTATAATTTTTTTTCTCAAAAAACTAATTGAAAATGCTACTTTGAGTATTCTTTTGAATTTTAGTATTTTAGAGTTACAAAAAGCTTATTAACCAAACAACTAATAGTGATCAAATAAGCCAAAATTGTCTGATAGGCCGATTATTTACCAAACAGGATCAATATGTTGTATATATGAAATGTTGGCTGGTAGTGATATGAGTGAAGATTCATCCTCTCTCCCTCATCTCTCCATTGATTAATGTCCTTTATTTTTACAACAGTATGCACGTGTTTCTTGTCATTATGTTCAAGGAGGACAAGTCATTTAAATTGACATCTGGAGCGTAGTTCTATGATAAATTGGTTTTCTTTTTAGAGTTCTAGTACGTGAACTTTCAAATTTTACTCTCTAAATTTTATTCTATAATGTGGCTGGTATTGATAAGTTAATTTTTGTATGTAGATTTCATGTCTACATCAAGATTTTATGTGTATAAATAAAAATTGAGAGCAGAAAATGAAAATACACATAATATATATTTTCCTTCTTTTTACGTAAACCACTGCTACTCCGTATGTTTTTGGCCATCTCTGCTTCAAAAGGCAACAGTAGTCTTTAATCTATCACATTTCACATGTGTATGTTCTTCTGGAGACAACCACTAATATACTAGTTGTCAATTCCAATAGAGGTACTCATCAAGTTCTCAGGTAGGTCATTGTTTCATTAAATAATGTTAGTGTTAACTTGATTAGAGCATTTTAATAGTGAAGTCTTTTTATGGTTTTTGAGTAATGTTTGTAATAGTGATTAGGAATTAGAAAATGGAAGAGGAGAAAAAAAGATCAAACAAATCTGATTTAAAAAAAAAAATGTTTTGTGTGCCCGTGTCTGATGTGCGCGAAACGCGCACAACTTTTCCTTTTTCTTCGCTTTGCTGTCAGTAAATCACTGTTCCAAAAATCATAAAGAATAAATGCAACTTTGTTTTTTCTCACGTACCTTCTCTTTCATTCATGTGGCAATTTAATCCTAAAAAACTGTGAATAGACTTCTAGTGTGGATGCTTTTAGTGGAGGTCTGACTCATCAATTTTTCACAGTTGCATCCATATATATGGCCATAGTTTGAATAGTGTTAATTCAAAAGTTAATCATAATGCTAGATTGCTTGTTAATGCCCAACAAATTATGCTATAATAATTCATTCTCAACATTTGCTTAGCATACGATATTGGTGACATAATAGATTTTCAGCATCAAACACTCTGCCAAATCCTATCCTAGCAGCTGGTTTCGTGGGCTGACAATTACTACTGCAAATCTCATCAGATTTTTCTCATCTCATAATGTAATTTATTGCTATATACTGGTGAACCTGAATATTTTATTGAATTGCTTGAAAGCTAGCTAGTTGTGGCTCAAGAATCATGCTTGCAAGGCTAGTTATATCATTAATTTGTAGTATTTGTGATGTTTAAAGTGGTAGTATGAATGAACACTGGGTGCCTTTTTATTTTCATAGCATTTGTGGTAAATATATATACTAAATATCATGTGCATGTTCTGGATTTCTTGCATATGGTTATGTGTGGTTGGTAGTTTTAATTTTAAAGTGCATGTTTGGGCACATCCGCACATGTATATTGACCACGATTGACCTAATTGTTGCATTCCAAGAGTTATATCATATATAATTATATGCTATCGTGTATTGTATTTGGTACTCATAAATCATATCAATTGTCAAATGCTTTGTATTATCAACAGTGAAAACATAAAAAATTCTATAAAGGAGAAGAATTCTTATAAGGCTCATAATCTTACACAGTTTATGGATCAATAACGCTATAGAGCCTTAGATATAGTTTTGGTCCAAAAGACAAATTCATAGCACTAATTATAGAATAATAGTGCTAGTTTATGCTATAGAAATTATTTGACATGAGTCTTGAATATTGAAATTTATCTCATATATTAGGATTTTAAAATCTATAGCTCTCAATTTTGAATATATATTTACCCATAAGGTAAGGTAAACTAAGAGCTATAAGCCTTCCTTACTTCTCCCAAAAGGTTGAATCCCCAACCCTAAGGGCCCCCCACGCCCCGGCCCGACAAAGCATCTGTGAGGATGTAAATCATGGTAACTCAACTGAACCACAAAGCTCTAAGCCTTCCTTATTTGAAACTATGCCTAGTATTTGATTGTTTTCTAATAAAGGTCTGGAAGGCCTCATATTAATTTTTGGGTGGCTAATGACTCATGAAAGAAGTCTTAAATTTTTATTTCAGTACTATGTTATTCAACTAAAACAGCTTACGGTCATGTCATGATGTGATTAGATGATACTATAAAGTTAGCCATATCATGTTAGTTGGTCGGAAGCAAATAAATTGTGAAGGGGAATTCCTAAATTACATTTTTTCTTGGGGGAACATAAATTTTAGATACTAATGTTTTCACCCAAAACTGACTCACTGCATATCACAATTATACCCCCTTACACCTAGTACGTGGTTTCAAAAAAAAAAAAACATTTCCATATCTGCGTTATTTTTAGCGTGCAGTCTACTTTCATATGTCACGATCATAGTGTATCTCTAAGTGATATCAAAGAAATTAGGTACATATGTTGGTTATAAGCCTTCGTCTGTTGTTTAAATACCTAGAGCTCATGATAGGGGATCAATATATAATTAATTAGGTACACTGATTGCATACTTTATGAAGGTCAGTTAATCACGACATTAGAGGGAGACACGAACCCAAATTTAATGAAATACCGAGAAGAACTTTCATGGAATGGAAAAATCTTCATTATTTAAATCCACGTACTAGTTAGACTTAACTAGAAGTTAAGAAAATCAATTCGTATATAAATCTGCCAAATATATCTATTGATCGTGCTGGTCAGAAAAGAGTGACTAGGTCTTATATATATTCCCCAAATTGGACCACATATGTCTATCGATTCTCCTTGGCCCTATAAGTGCGGGAGACCTGTCAGTGTAATAGATAAAAATCCGCAACAACTAGATCTAGTTAAGAATTTTGTCACCCTTGAAATCTCTAAAAAAATTATGTCCTCAAGGCGCTCGTCTAGAAGGCGAAAAATCCCAGTAAACTTATAGATATACCAAATAATTATAATACTGGGGATGCGGAACAACCATATCTTAATATCTTTGGGAAATGACTAGAATTTAGTTGATTTAGATATTGCCCTTAACTTTTATAAATATGATTCGAATTTATATAAAAATATTATAGTTGTCGACAACACAATTACCTATACAAATTGCTTCGTTATATGATACGATAATTTGGATCCAAGGTTAGGCACCAGAAGTGCCATGATTATTCAATATATAAAGGAGCAATTAAGGCATAACTCAGCTCATCACTGAATTAATGTATTCTCTTTATAGTAAGTACACCATTGAATGTTAACCCCGTAGGTTACAAATGGGTGTGTGCACGAAAGAGAAATGAGAATAATGAAGATGTGGTATAAGGAAAGTTTTGTAGCCCATGCGTTCATGTAAAGACCCTTGATTGATTTTAATCAAATATATTATATTCTCCCACGATAAATGTCATTAAGTTCTGCTACATTGACAAGTGCTTATTTGTCTATATTTTCCTCCTTTCACTAAGTTATTTTGTTTATAGATCATTCCAAATTTTATAAGAATTAATGCTTATTTGTGTTATTTTGCAAGGAGTATCAGTTGGAAAACATTAGAAGCAAAGATGATCATTTTCATGCGTTTTGGTGGGCATTGGAGTCAAATGGAGGCCAAATATGAAGCTATGTAGATGGATGCAATACTCCTAGAAAAGTCTAAGAATGGTATTTTCAATGGCCTTTGTCATTTAGACAAACCAAAACAAAAGAAGAGCAAAAGATCAAGGCATTGCAATTTTCGCTCATTTCGACCACTGTTCAGTTATTGGATCATATCTCAGTCTAGGAATGTCCAAATTGAATTATCCTTAAACCATTGGAAAGAAGATTTCAAGGCTACAACTTTTTCAGAAATACAAATTTCGTAATTCGGAACAGAAAATGGTGAAAAACAGCCTAGAAGTCAATGCAGCTGTACAAAGTTCGGAAATGCAGTTTCTGGAAATGAGGCAAACGGCGACACAAACGGCCGTGTGCTTGCATATTGCTAGTATAGTGGTGAATATTCCCGCCTGTCACGCGAGTGACCCAGGTTCGATCCCCGGCAACAACGCCAAAATTGTGATGCGTATAATGGTGATAGTAAAAAAATGGTGTAAATGTCGTTTCACTAAGGATTGGGACTATGACACGTACTTGTATGATATGTAGAATTCTGATATGTAGAATTCTAGGCACTAAAGTCTTGGAATTCACTAGAATCCAAGCAAACTAAGATTAATGAATGGAAATAAAATATAAAATAAAAGATTGAAATCGAATGAGAAATAAACTATATGATAAATAAATGGGTCAGATTAGGGATATTGCAAATCTTGATGCTCTAACAATCTTAAAATTAAGGGAAAACAATTAACCAGGGGATTTATTGGCAATGCACTCAAGAATTCAGTTTAGCTACTCTCGTAATCAATAAACTAGAATTGGGCTAGGATTGCCCCACTTTCGTGATACATCAATCATAACCTTAAACACAAAAGCATTGTAAGCCCCCCAAATTACCCATATTCTCATAGTAGGAAAAATTGAGTTGAAATTGGTTAGGCTGAGTCTTTCACCGAACTTTCGTTGTAATGAAATCCTCTCCAAAACAAATCAATAAAAGCTGCGCATCAGTTATCAATAAGAGGAATTTATAATCCAATTCAAACATAAAAATTCTAGGTGAATAATTTAATCCCTTTATGCAATAATTACAAATTGAACATCAAGATTAGCAATAGATCCCTAATCTAAACCCATAAACGAACTACTCATGCATCATAAAAGTAAACAAAACAAAACAATAATAAATAACCATAAACATTGCAAGAAATCTGAAAAGAAAGTAAATAAAGGAAGAAGAGAACTTTACTTATGATGAAGAACTAATCCAACTTCAATCCGAGATTCCAAGCTTGAAATTAAATAATCTAATGTAAAACTAATCTAAACTATCCTAGGGAAATCTAAAGAGAACGAAGAGGAAAAATAAACTGGCTAACTAGGGTTGGGAACTCCTTAAATTGTAGAAAATTGCAGTATAAATAGGAGACAAATGGACTTGGGCCCATGAGGAAACTTCCAATTCTTTTCCAATTCTTATTCTTGTTTTTTTTTTCCTTAGGTAATTTCCTTTTCTTCCAAAACTTGTCCAAAATGTTCCAAACTTCTTCCTTTGCTGCTCCTTGTGGATAATTCAACCCTTAGGACAATATAACACACAAACAATTCTCAATTTCACTAGGATAAAGAAAATAAGCATCAAAACAACTAAAATAAGGGGTGAATTATTGTACAAAATAGTAGATATAAATTAATTGTGATGAGTAAATGGTGATAGTAAAAAGAGGGTGTAAATGCCGTTCCGCTGAGGATTGGGACTGTTGCACGTATTTGTATGATATGTAAAATTCTAGGCACTAAAGTATTGGAATTCACTAGAATCCAAGCAAACTAAGATTAAGGAATGGAAATAAAATAATGCAAAATAAATAAGGGATAAACTATATGATAAAAGAATGGGTCAGATTAGGGGTATTGCAATCTTGATGCTTTAACAAATTCAAAATTAGGGGAAAAACAATTAACCAATGGATTTATTGGCAATGCACTCAAGAATTCAGTTTAACTACTCTCATAGTCAATAAACTAAAATTGAGCTAGGATTGCCCCACTTTCGTGATGCATCAATCATAACCCTAAACACAAAAGCATTGTAAGCCCCCCAAATTACCCCTATTCTCATAGTAGGAAAAATTGGGTTGAAATTGGTAAGGCTGAGTTTTTCATCCAACTTTCATTGTAATAAAAACCTCTCCAAAGCAAATCAATAAAAGTTGTGCATCAATTATCAATAAGAGGAATTTATAAACCAATTCAAACATAAAACCTAGGTTAATAAATTATCCCCTTTATGCAATAATTATAAACCTAGCATCAAGAATAGCAATAGAACCCTAATCCAAACCCAAAAGCTAACTACTCATGCATCATAAAAGTAAACAAAGCAAAACAATATAAATAACCATAAACATTGCAAGAAATCTGAAAAGAAAGTAAATAAACGGAAAAGAGAACTTTACTAAAAATGAAGAACCAATCCAACTTCAATCCGAGATTCCAGGCTTGAAATTAAATAATCTAATGTAAAACTGATCTAAACTATGCTAGGGAAATCTAAATAGAAGAGAGAAAAAATAGACGAAAACTAACTAGGGTTGGGAACTCCCTAAATTGTAGAGAATATGTAGAATATATAGGAGATAGATGAGCCTTGGGCCCATGAGACAGCTTCCAATTCTTTTCCAATTCTTATTCTTGTTTCATTTCCTTCCTTAGGTAGTTTCATTTTCTTCCAAAACTTGTCCAAAATGTTCCAATATTCTTCCTTTGCTGCTCCTTGTGGATAATTCAACCCTTGGGACAATATAACACACAAAGAATTCTCAATTTCACCAGGATAAAGAAAATAAGCATCAAAACAACTAAAATAAGGGGTGGATTATTGTACAAAATAATAGATATCATGTGCCATAACCACCAATCTTCAGCGGAACGACATTTCACACCCGTGCACTCACCATCACTCATTTTTGCTACACATCATACATAACATCATTGGCAGAATAATAAATTCATATATGCAGCTAATGAACGTCACAACCACATAATTATGAGTCATTAGACACTAATGTTTATTTGAGAAAATCCCCGATGGATTTATAATTCTAAAAACTGAAAGAAAATAAAAATTGCCACATGTTTTTGTTGACTTACAAAGGCTTATATGACTTGAAGTAGTAAGCATTTGACTGGGTTATTGATGTTGTGGTATATGGTGAGGTGAATGAAGGTGGAATGGAAAGTGATAAAACGAGGAAAACTCCCCGAGTGTCGTGTCTCTCAAGGAAGGCAGGTTTGGAGTCGAATGTATGTTGACTTTTAGAATGTTGAAGGTTAAGATTTACAAGAATGACAAGAACTTGAAAGCATATGTGCAAGGAAATTGGAAATCTAAAAATAGTAAAAGCAAGAATAAGGGAAAAACAAAGATTGGGGCTCTTGGCTAGCATATATGGTCTAAGATTTTATCGGTTGTGCGAGCATATGCCTCGGATTTAACAAGGGAGCTTTAGGCACATCACCGAGTGGCGTCACACTCGGACTCCCATATCCTCATTCGGCTCCGAGTGGCGTCACACTCGGACTCCCATATCCTCATTCGGCTGGGAGTGGCGTCACACTCGGACTCCCATATCCTCATTCGGCTGGGACATTTTGTCAAACACCTTGTCTACCACTCCTCTCGGACCTCATCCTTTCGGACTAAGGGCGGAGATGTAGGTGAGTAGGACTCGTGAGAGGCCGCTATCGCGCACACAATCACTCACTACTACAAAATTGATCATATAAGTATAACCTTTAGCTACACCTTTTAAAAAAGGTATAGTGTATTCTCTAAAATAAAAAAAAAGACCATACTTTCCGCGACACCTACCGGGATCAGGTGCCGCGAAAAGTAAATTATTAAAATAATGATTTTTTCGCGGCACCTACAACAAGCGGGTGCCGCGAAAAGTTAATTATTATTTTAATAATTCACTTTCCGCGGCACCCGCTCATACAGGTGCCGCTAAAAGTCGGTCCATCTTATACATTACTTACGCGAACTTTTTAGATCTGAGACAAAAATTTCTCCTCCCTCCTTCGCGAATAATCAGTCCGCCATTTCCTTCCTTCGCGAAATTTTCAGACCTTTAATTCATTCCATCTCCATGTCGCATTTCAGCCGCCGCCGCCGCTCACTGCTGAAAAACGTTGGTCGGAAAGTGGATCTCCATTTCCCTACTCAGACTCCATCGCCGCCGCACCCGCTACTCAGACTCCATCGGTTTTCTCGTTGCTTGTTTCTCGTCTCCGTCGCCGTCGTTGCTGTTTCTCGTCGCCCGTGCCTTACCTGCTACAGGTTAGTTTTTGATGCCTTGTTGTGGATTTCTGATCTACAGGCAATGGCTAGGGCTCATAGGCTTGGTCAAACAAGCAAGGTTAAATATTTGCTTATGAGCTTACCATTCTGTTCAGACTTTTTGATGCCTTGTTGTGGGTTTCTGGATTTATTTGCTTATTTATGATCATCAAGGTAATGATATATAGACTCATAACAAGAGGAACTATCGAAGAAAGGATGGTGCAGATGACTAAGAAGAAAATGGTTTTAGAACATCTAGTTGTTGGGAGGCTCAAGGCTCAAAATATTAACCACGTAATAGAACTTGATTGCTTTAAACAAATTCTTTTTCATTCAAGTGTTTACCAATGTATGGTTGGGAACAGATCATCTGACCATCCAATTTAGGTATTTGAGCTATAAACCTTCTGTATGAGTCATTCTCTCTGGATTCATTCATATAAACTACTATTAATTAATACTTTTGTGTGTTTGTTTGTTTGTTTGTTTTTTTTTTTTTTTTGGGTGAGGGGTGCGGTGAGGTGATTTCCTCTCTGTAAGTAATGACAATAGTACATTATGAAGGGTAATATTTAGAGCAAAACAAATTAAAATTCCTACAAGTATTTAAGCAGAGCGCCTTGATTTATTTCTCAAGGTTATACAGAAATGGTAAATTAATACCTTTTTCTTAGTGTCAAGTGAATGCTCTGTGTTCTGTGAATGGTTTTATTCCATTATTATTTAGTTTTATGTGCTCTTTAATCATTGGAACTGCCTTTATCCATACAGTTATTAACAGTATCATTTGCCCCTATTAATCCTCAATGATAGTCCTTTTAAATGTATTGTATTTCTTCCAGTCATTATTCCTTTGCATTGAGTTTCTGGTTTGTTAATATTTGTCTATGAGTATTTAGCCAATCAGTAATTCCTTTTGTGATGGGTATTTTTGTGATCAACAGCATTTTCTTAAATCAATTGTGGCTATCTAAATCTTAATGCAGGAAGAACTTGACGATATCATTAGGTATGGGTCAAAGGAGTTATTTGCTGATGACAATGATGAAACAGGAAAATCCAGACAAATTCATTATGATAATGCTGCTATAGATAGGTACATTTTCTTTCTTTCCTTGTTTTGTATGGTATTGGTATATCTAAAAAATTTCTTCACTTCAAGTTCTATTTATTATTTTGGCAATTTAATTGTTTCAACCTCAGATTACTGAACCGTGAACAAGCTGGAGATGAGGAAACTGTCTTGGATGAAGAAGAAGAAGAAACTTTTTTGAAGGCCTTTAAGGTTTATTTCATAAATACCTTCGTCTTATTCGCTGATTTTGCCACAGGCTGGTATTTGTTTCCTTGCTTCCCCTGCCAAATTGGTTTGGGCATATGGCCTGTCTGAAACTGCCCACTTGATATTTTAGGTGCCATTCTGCCAGAAATATGAAACTGAAGCAGAATTAAACTTTGATTTGGTTCTTATACTTTCTGTGGCAAAGGAATTTGCCTTGCTTTGGTTTGGTTGTTGATACAACCCAAATTATTATCATTTGTGAATTCAAGAAACCAAATTAGAGATATTGCCAATTTGCATGGTCACACCTCAACATCCTTTCATTGAGACACTAAAGTCTATCACTGATGCCTCCATGAGAGGTATTTCCATACTTTGCCTCTCCTCTACCCCCCAAAAAAATCTTTCTAAGATTTTCTATATCAATGATATACCTACATGAACCAGTAGGTTCCCTAAATTCCTAAATTTTGAAAGGATTCCCTTTTATTTGCTTTCCTCTTTCTGAACTCAATTCTATTTGATTAACAGGTAAGAGTCGCTATGGTTGGAAAGTACACGGGCCTGTCAGATTCTTACCTCTCTGGACTGAAGGTGAACTTAATCATCTTTTGTTTACTCAGTAAAAGCGTAAGCTAGGTCAGAATTGAACTATCTCATGTTCATCTCTTGTGCTAAGTCTGTATTATACTCTCGAATTGGTGGATGTATTAAGACTTATAAATCAACATTCAACAAGACTTAAGTTTAAAATGAAAGAGATAAGTGTTCATTGATTGTGTGTTTTCTGTGCTATGTCTTCATTTTACAAGTTTTAATTAAGTGCTTTTATCAAGTTTTCTCTAGAATTGATGCTTTGTGAAATTTACATTTGTTGATCCCAAGGATCTCCTTTACATGGTTATCCTGCACATGGTTGATCATAGTAGGGAGAAATTTTTTGTAATAGTGATCAGATAATGTTTTAGCTCAATGGATGGATATTTCAGTTGGTTATCCTGCTATGTGAGGGATAGACCAATGTTTTAGCTCAATGGATACTTGTGCAAGGCTTTGTGCTGCATTTTACATTCTTGGTTACCTTAACCTGTACATAGACCAACAAGGATATAATTGCACAAATTGTATCTGCTAGCATTGCTGGTGACAAGATTTTTTTTTCTGCTTATGCCCATGAACTGCCTTGTTATGGCCTTGAGGTAACTGTGGCAACCTTTCTGTAAATATTTTACATTTTTCCTTTAATTTTCAAATGTCCAGTTCTAATCTTTGTACTTATAAATGTAGCTTACTGCATTGGACTTCTCTTGGCTGAAGAGTGAAGGAAATGTTGAGGTGAATTGTTAATTGCATACCTGGGTCAGTAATTTTCCTTTTCTTTTAGATGTTGAAATTTTGAACTATCATTCTGTATAGGCCACTGGAAGGATTATTCTGTTGAACCTGGTGAAAGTAAGAGGCCTTTCTGTGCTCTTTTGGATGTTGGTCTAATACAAACTACCACTTGGTGATCAAGTTGATGCGGCGGATCATTGATTATGCTGGTTTCTTGGGCTACTAGAATCTCTGAAGCTCCAAAAACTGATCTTGAGTTCTGGAAGACTCTTTTCCCAGTATGAAATTCACACCATTATATATATATATATATATATATATATATATATATAATCATTTTAGTGGTTAAGTTGTTTTGAGGTTTTTTGACATTGTTGTAGCTTGTAATTAAGGCTTTTAGGTTTCATATTAGGATATTGTTAGGATTAATGTTATTTATTTTTCTGGCAAAAGTTTTGTCATGCAAATGGAAACTCAAATGGAAAAGAGGATAAAGAATGAAATGCTACAGATGATGTTCATTTCATATATTTTGTGTATCACATTTATTAATGAAAAAGAGGATAAAGAAAGAAAATTCCGTTGCAGAACATATTTATTTAAAAACAAAAAAAAAAAAAAGAAATTCCGTGACACCCTCTCCGGCGGTGTTGCGGAATTTTGAATTTTTTTTATGAAATAATACTTTCCGCTACACCTCTGGAGAGGGTGTAGCGGAAAGTCTAGAATTTTTGTTAAAATAATACTTTCAGCTACACCTTCTCTAGAGGTGTAGCGGAAAGTCTAGATTTTTAGAGACTCTTTCATACTCTACGCCTGTACAGGTGTAGCGGAAAGACTTATACAGGTGTAGCTTATGGGTTTTTTTGTACTAGTGACTTTCACAGAGTTGCTACCTAGTGTGGCCACACATAGGCACCAAACAACACCAAACATCACCCACACAAGCATACAAATACAAGAACATAAAGCTCACAACTTTAAGAAAAACATATCATTAAATCAACCATAAAGCTAGTTTCGGGGCCACCAATCCCCTTTCTAAACAAAGCTAGCATGAAAATAAAGCAACAAAAAGAAGAAAATCAAAGCTTCAAAGGAAATAAATATTGAAATATTAAGAGTATTAAAAGGTTACCATCAAAGAAGAATAGAGCCTTTACATCCTTGAAACTTCAATCCCTCTCTTTGATCTAAATCTAATCTAATAGAAAGAGAAGTTTTCCCCCAAGAGGGGAGAAAACCCTAAGAAATCTAATCTAAAACCTAATTGCCTCCCCTAGGTCTTGGAATAATGAGCTTTATATAGTGGGAGCAAAATAGGGGCAAAATAGACAATTTTCCCGAAGCTGAAATTTGGCTGTCACAGGGCTCTCGACGCGTCGAGCCTTGAATCTTTGAGGCAAAATGCATCCCGTCATTTCTCGACATTTTGGCCCTGAATCCTTCTTGTGGCTGTAGAAATAGCTTCAAAACATCTTCCATAATCGTGTTAGAGGTTTTTGATCACATCCGAGTCTTAATGCATGAAATCCTTATGAATGGGTAGCAAACTATGCAATTTTAGCCCATAAATGACCCTTAAATCGGACTATTCTTGGTGCTTATCAGTTATTTCCTCCTGAAGTAGAAATATGTGAATATTAATACGTGACATTATGTGCTCATGAAAGAGTTGCTCATGGAGTTATCTATTTATTATCTTAGTCGATGTTGATGGTTTAAATGTTATTGAAATACATAAAGAGCTTAATGATATTAGCTCATGCCTAAGACAGAATTTTGTTTTTAAAATGAAAGACTTGCGAAATCAAATATTGTCTCGACATGCAAATCGAGTATCTCCTTGAAGGGGTGTTACAAACCAGTTAGGTTGCGTTGAAAAATGTATTGAAGATGTTTTATATGGACACGTATCATTTACTTACACTACTACAGAAAAAGGATACACGTCGGTTTTTGACAAACCGACGTTATATGTCAATAAAATAAAGTAAAAATAATATATATTATTTACGACATCAGTTTATTGCAACAACCGACATCATAAATATTTTATTTAAAATATTAAGACATACGACGTCGGCGGAGAAATCATCGACGTCGTATGTTATAAATAAATTTTAAAAAAAATTAAAGACATACGACGTCGTCGTATGTTAAAAGTTAATTTTTTTTTAACAAAATTACAGACATACGACGTCGGTTCTCCATAGAACTGACGTCGTATGTCCTATTTATTTTTTTATTTAACCTAGATCTGTACAGTGTCTCGCACACTTTCTCTCACTCTTAACACAAAAAGAATTCTAACAGTTTCACCACCATCATCTTTGCTTCTTTGTTGACGTACACCTTCAACGCCATCATCTTCGTTCTTCATCCCTAGATCTATGTTCTCCGGCGACGAGCAAGCTTCTAGCTTGGAGTGGTAACAAGTGTTCTCCTTTAGGTCTACGTTCTCCGACGGTAGAGGTTGCTTGCTTCGAATCTTTCGATCTACAAATATTGCTCCATACATATATTAATCCTTCAATGTACTTGTATTATATTTTTCGATTCTTGCTTTAGATTTTAGAATGGAGTAGCATTTTAATGAAGGTATATGCATTAATCCTTAGTTATGGCATTAGTTAATACTCCATTGCCTATCAAAATTTACGATGGATGCTCTTTTTTTTTTTATGTTTTCTGCTTTTGAGAATTATCTATCAGCTCTTGAAATTGATTACTGATGCCGCTTCAATTCTTTTTACAATTTCTTTTTAAAATTAAAAATTGATATGACGTCGGTCGTGTATATATATATATATATGTATATAAATGAGATACGGTGTCAGTTATTTGAAAAAACCACATAGTATAATTTATTCATAACGTATGTTAGAACTACTTCAGAAAATAACCGACTTTGTATGCCCAAAATAACCGACATTAAAAGGTGTTTTTGTAGTATTGTTATCACACTAACAGTTCTCCAATCTCTTGAGGTAGATAAGGAACCGTTTAAACTCGAAGAGGATAATGAAGATACATTTGACAGAGCATATATAGTGTCAAAATACAACTCACGTGAGCTCCAAGAAAGTCACGAGATTGATATACAGAATGTTCTCCAGTAGAGTTATGAGATATATTGTTATACAGAATGCCCGCTCTACTAACAATCTTGAAGATTATACCATATTCTTTTTCTAGACTTATTTTGAAAGAATATCTTCATTATGTTAGAACGTGTAGACTTTTAAAATTGTTTTCTTCAGGGAGAATGTCATCCACTTGAATCAATGCTGAAGATTATACTTGAATCAATCTGAAATATTGGACTTGAATAATCCTGAAGATTGGGATCCTAAAGTCCAATAGCTGTACTCTTTTCCTTTGATTGAATTTTGATATATATATATATATATATATATATATATATATATATAATCTTCTTAATTAAAGGTTTTTAACGAGACAGCTAGTGCAACACATGAATTTATAGATATCGATCATGTATTCTTTTTTTTTTCTTTTTCACTAGCCTTTACCCATTGGGTTTTCTAGCTAGTAAGATTTTTAACGAGGCATGATTTTTGATATAATAATGTCAAAAGGGGAAAGTTGCATATAAATACTTAAATAGATAAGCCCCAAAGACTTCAAGATTATACACTGAAAGTTTATGATTTGTAATCCTGAAGATTATGCCCAGAATGCTTGTGGTTGTACTCTTTTTCTCACTGCGTTTTCTTGGCCAAAGGTTTTTAATGATGATGCAACCGGTGTAATACATCATTTTACCTACTGTGTACTCTTTTCTCTGACCTGTTTTTTTTTCACAGATTTTTTCGAAGCAAATTTTTAACAAAGTCTGAGTATGGTTAGATAATGGGCCAAGAGGGAGTATTATAAATATTAGGTTATTGGCCATTATTCTCAAATATCTCCACTATTATTCCACTTTCTCCATTATCTTATCATTGTACTCCGGTATTATGTAGTAGTTAGGTGGTACTTACAAGGATGTAATAATAAAGAAAATATGTTGTATGAAATGTTGGCTGGTAGTGATATATGAGTGAAGATTCGTCTTCTTTCTTCTCTCCCTCATCTTTCCATTGCTTAATGTCCTTTATTTTTACAACAGTATGCACGTTTTTCTTGTTATTATGTTCAAGGAGGACAAGTCATAGAAATTGAGATATGGAGTGTAGTTCTATGATAAACTATACTTGTTTTTATGTAATTGGCCTCCTATTCATATCATATCTACAAGAAATAAATAAAAAATTATATTGAAATTGATTATCATTAAGTGGGGAATACAATAATAATGAGGATTTTGATTTGAAGGTGGGAGAGGAACAGTTGTTATTTATGGATTCAGGTCTACTTTACAAGGTGGATTCGAGTCTATTTTTCACAATTTCACTACTCTATGTTCATAATTTCATAACTCCATGTGCACAATTTCATAACTCCATGTTCACAGTTTTATAACTTCATATTTCACAATTTCATAATTTCATATTTACAATTCATAGCTCTACGTTCAGAATTTTATAACTCTATGTTCAATAGTATCAAAACTCTATGTTCAACAGTATAACACAATTTTTGAATCTATATACAAAATTGTGAATATAGAGTTCAAAAGTTGTGAATATTAAGTAATGTAATTTTGTATATTGAGATCTAAAATTATGAATATATAGAGTTCTAAAATTGTGAACATAGAGTTCTAAATTTGTGAATATAGACCCGGGTCCATCTTGTAAGTTGGACCCGGGTCTATAGCATAATTTGCCGAAGAGGAATTAAGCTTGGATCCAGAAAGTGATTGAAGTGTAAGGATGGACTATGGAGGTTTGGAGCAAAGATTGAGATAAGGAGCCCAACGGATGTATGTTCAATAGTTATTGCATAGATCGTGGCCCACAGAGTTGTGTGGATCACGGTTAAAAAATGACGCTATTTTGTTTAATTTTATTTTTTCGCACATCTAGCTGTAACATACATTTTTATAAATTATAATGTACATTATTTTAAAATATAATATATATTATTCTAAAGCAGAATGTATATTGTTTTAAAACATAATATACATTATATTATTCCAGATGATCGCGCACTTGACGAAAGAGCTTTACAAGCGGCACTGCCCTTCTTCACTCACGTTTCATTATTCTAACACCTATATTAGTTTACACATAATGTACGTCATTTTAACACGTAATGTACGTTATTCTAACACATAATGTACGTTATTCTAACACATAATGTACACTATTTTAACAAATAATGTACACTATTTTAACTCATAATATTCACGACGATAATTGAACCGTGATCCACACAGCTGTATGAACCACAGTTCACACAATAATTTGCCTCAATAATTTCAACATGACTTGTCCTCAGAACAAATTGGATTCAACATAACAGCAAGAAAAAACGTGCATACAGCATACAGGCCACAAAAAGTTCACAATGACAAGACGTACTTGGTACCTATCGTCCTATAAAGTTGTATGTTACTGCTTTACTTTTCCTTCACGGATGGTTCATGCATCTTTCCACTTCACTAACACCAAATACCTGTGAATTTGCAGCAAAAAAAAAAAAAAAAAAAAAAAAAGAGAAATAAAATTTAAATCTAAAATAAAAAAGTATACGATTATTTTTAATTTCATTAAAAAATTTGTTAGCTAGGTATCTATACTATTAATAAAAACAAAATTATCCTTAATTTTAACTTTCTGTACAGTACATATATTTTCTGCAATCTATACTATTATTTCCTGTAATCTATACTATTAATAAAAACAAAATCCTCCCCCAAATACGTAATAATACAATAAATGTATTTTCCTGCAATGCAATCTATACTATTAATTGCACTATATAATATTTGATGTAATAATTTATATAATTATATATCAATCCAAATATTGTTATATTATATCAATCCATTCCGTGCATAGCACGGGTGAAAATACTAATTTAAATTACAACTATTTAATTCGTTATTGAATTTGTTGATATTTTACTAATTTGTTGTAGTGTTATACTTTTTTTAAGTGATAAAAAAATTTAAAATATCAAACTGAGTCAAACTTTGTTAGGTGGTGTTTGGTTAAAAACTTTTGAACCCTATTATGGGTACCATTAGTAATTACTAATTACCAAGTTCATTGTCAACTTCTCTACTTTTGAATAATGAAATAAAATATAAGGGATAAAAAATGAAACAAAAAAATTATTGTCCATGCATTTAAATATGAAATTTTAATATAACTCATATATATTTTTTAATTATTTATTTATTTATATCTTAATTTCTATTTACTACTAAATAAAGTAAACTTCTCCTACTTAAACACATTATCATTATCAAGTATTTGAACACACCTTTACTATCATTAGAACTACCAATCGCATTAGAGCCACAGACTACAAGATAGAGATGAGATAATATCTTTGCTCATTAAAGCCACCAAATTCTTAAAGAATGTTTTAACTGCAAATCGATCTTAAACTATAGGTTCAAACAATGTAACCTAGCCCAGCGCAGCTTAATTTAAGCTGTTACTACTTCTGAAATTCTAAGACGGCAAAGAAGAAATCTATGTAGAACGCCCGGAAACTGCTAAACCCGACCGACAGGCCGAGCTGCCGGTACTCTTCCTCGGTCCGGTGTCTTCCCTTGGCCCTATAGATTGTCATCACAAAGATGTCTCCTTCAAGGAGGAGTCTTGTTCTTTGAGTGTCGTCAGTTTGGTTGGGCAAAACTGGCTCGCAAGCAATCAACTTTCCTCCTTGTGGAAGTGCACCATAGCAGCTCTTCAAGATCGCCTTCACCTCTTCATCCATCCATGTTGTTATCATCCACTGCATAAACACAACATATTAAATCTATGTTTATATGGTTCCATTCGCATTTATATTATATTGTACTATCGCATATTGATGTATGAAACCCTTATATAACATTATTGGGGCGTAAGGCACCTAGCTAGCTAATAGATAAAGGCTACGTACCTTCATGAAAATGGCATCACCATTAGGTATGGATTTGAACATGTCACCACCAACGTGGGTTATACCTGCATAAACCCAACCCAACCAAAAGGAAATAGGATAATATTATTCACTCTTAAATTTATATCATAATTATAGTGATCGAACATTAACCATTTAACAACCACATTTCTCTAGGGTAAGCCATGGCCTCACGTCATCGAGGCGGGGCTAAACTATCATAGTGCCACATCTCGAATCAAACAGGTTGAACTTGACCAACTTGGTCGAATTTTTGGGTGATGGACGGAGAAACTCGCAGCCATTACCCTATTGGCTATGGTGTGCATTTGCATTGTCACGCTAGTTGGCTAAGGATGGTAAACATTGCATTATCATGCTAGTTGGCTAAGGATCAACTAGAAATAAATCCGTCTAAGTTGTCATAATTGACCAGCTGGCTAAGGATCAACTAGAGATAAATCCATTTAAGTTGTCATAATTGAGCAGCTCAAATAAAAAAGCTAAGGTTAATAAGCTGCTCCCACCCACCGAGAGTTAAACTTGGAAACCTATCAGTTAAACTTGGAAACCTAACCAACTTGGGTTGCCGCTAACTATTCTATTATTTTCACTATTGATGGTAGAAACTCAAAATTAGCCTGAGTTAGTGTCTCAACTATTGTATTGTACCTAAAAGAATAGAGATGATAACAATAAATACTCCAATAGATTTAAAGTAAAAACATAGATCACCAGGTATGTTGGGAGCCTTCTGAACAACCTCAGGCAAATCGAAGTTAATTCCTTCCGTAATACTAGGATGCTTCTCCAAGATCATCCTGAGGCAATCTCCGGCGCTCCCTCCCACATCCACCAATCGCGTTACACCTTGGAACCCATGGTAGCCGTCCAGGAACGCCTTCATGAACGGAACAGCAACTCCGGACATGGCCTTCAGCATTATGTCGTTCATCTCCGGCTTCTTCCCGTAGTAACTGTACGCCGGCTCGCCGTTGGCTTTCGCAAACGGCTCCGATGAGGAATCCACCACCGCCTGGTGCACCAGCGGCCACGCCTTCATCAGCGCATCCTGGTGGTGCTGCAGCACATACGCTCCGTACGATAACCCATCCTTGTCGGTCACTAGGGTTTTGCCCACCTCACCCAACGAATACCTACCAAAATTCAACAAATTAATGATTTCTTGACCCATTCTTTAGTGTACCCAAGATTTAATTTTAACCGGTCATACAATGACTAATTCCTGGCTGATATATCAACACCTCTAATTGGTGGAGATTTGATCTAGAGATTTGGAACTGCTCCATACCCAAAGTAAAAACCGAATCCCCAAGGATTAGTTAAGGATGGATGAGTCCTATACACTCAAGAATACCCCTAAATTAAAGTGTAGATAGTAAGGTGTAAACACTATAATTGAACAAATTAATGATTCCTGTGACATGCTCTTTTGTTTTTTTGGTGTACCCAAGGTTTCCACCGTCATAGAGTGACTAATCCTTGGCAGAATTGTAAGCACATCTAAATCTCTAATTAGTGGACAACTGATGTAGAGATTTAATGCTGCTTCATACTTAAAGTCAAGGATCGAACCTTTCAATCCGTTTCACTCAACCATATCCTCTAAGTTAAAATGTAGATAGTAAGGTTTGATCTGGTAAACACTATATTTATTCCTTTTTAGATAAAAGAAATCAATAATAAGATGTGTAATACCCCTACCTTCTCTCTGAGGCATCGGCATTTATATGTTCGCGGAAGACGCCGTAGCTGGTGAGCATGCGGAGGATGCGCTGGAGGTTTTGGGCGTCGCCGCCGCCGGAAGGGAGGACGGAGGAGAGTATCTCGGAGGCGGAGAGCGGCGCGTTGGATCCACCTTGCCAAATGGCATCGGCGACGTTCAGTCGAACGACGGCATTCAAGCACATGGGTACGCTAATCATGTTGGCTAGCTCCATTATCGTTAATCTTGCGTTGTTTTGGGCGCTTTCGGATTCACTCCCCATTGCTTCGATCTCCTTTCCCTGTAATTTGTTTCTCTATTCTTGACTCTGTTGAGCACTTGAGCGCAGCATTAGATCTTAGGATTTTAGTTTTTATAGCAAGAATTTTGACCAAACAAATCACCCAAGTTCACGCTGAGGGTTTAACTTCTTGTGTGGCTTTTGTCAGTTTGTGTAGAAAAAGCAAATTTATAATTGTATTGAATTAATTTATATATTTCTTATTATTCTTATTGACAAAAACGATATAATGTATCAAACTATTTACTCCATATATAAATATGAATAATATTATTAGGACTCTATATGTATCTGAGTCACACTAAAGACTATCAATTCTAGTCTATCTAAGACTTCTCCTGTATATATATCTCCATTCTCTATCATTGTAATTATTTATCTCCATTCTCTATCATTGTAATTATTGAACTCTATTGAATATAAACTCATCTGGTATCCGGATATGTTAATTCATCTGAACAGACCGTTTTCTATCTGGATGAATTAACAGACCGTTTTCATATGGTATAGCGTAGCTAGCCTATGTTCACTTTCAACTTCCTTTTCAAACCTTTTTCAAATAACATTTTTTTTCTATCAATTGTTTTTTTCTTTTCAACCAACCAAACAACTTTCTTCTCTTCAATACAAAACAACCAACTAATTGATTCCTTTTCACTAAACCCCCACACTAAGACAAAGATATCAAGAGTAGTTCTAACAAAGATAAGCTCCATAAAGAAATCTCTTCTAAATTAAAGAACAAATGCTACATTCCCTCTAAGGTAGATAGAAACATATGGCTAAAGGCTAAGGGTTAAATAATAGGGTTAAACAAGAAAAAACAATAACAATGAATGGGTTAAGTGATTAGCACTCACTAAACAAAAACAAGGCTCAATGGGAACAATTAGGGAAAACAATTGTAACAAAGGTAGGTTTAAAGGCTTGGGTTAACAACAATAGCCTAAATCACTTCAAAGCATGCAAATCCTAGACTTCACTATGAGAGCATTGAGATAAGTTATGGCAAAATAAATATCACCGGAATTCCACATAAGGCTTCACTAGCAATGCATAACATACAGGATCAAAGAATTAAGTTAGAGACAAGAGACTGGATCAATCAAAAGCTCAACCTTGAATCATCAATGACAAGCTAGGTTGCACAAGTACTACCAAATCAAACCACCAACCAACAAGAGGTAAGTAGTCACAACTTCAAAACAAGGAAAATAAATTACCCACAGTTATGCACACTGGGTTCTTCAAGCACAGTTCAACAAAAAATTATTTTTAAAGCCAAAACAACCCCCCCCCCCCCCATACTAAAAATCTAGACATCTTTCTCAATGGACAAATAGTTAAGCACAATAGAGGGCATTCAAAGAAGAAAATCAATAATGAAGCACAAATTCTAAAAACAATAGAGAGAGAAATAAAAAGAATTAGAAAACCAAACCTTGAATTCTTGATGTAATGAAGAAAAAAAAAAGAAGAAGAAGCTTTAGAACCCGAGGAAGAATGACAATGGTGCACACAAGGGAGTGGGAAAAGAAAAGAAAAGAAAAAAAATTGAAGAAAAGGGTTGGGGAATGGGAGATTAGGGATGAAATTGGGGGAAGATTATTTATTTATTTTTTTGGAAATAGGCTCATGACCTCCCTCATGGCCGTGAGCCTGGCCATGAGGCAGGTGCCTAGAAACACGAAAACACACTGTAAATGCTTCAAAATGTTATGGCCTCCCTCACGGCCGTGAGCCTGGTTCTTTGTTATGCAATTTCACTGTTTTTTCACGTGAATCACCTGTTTTCACTTACAAATCATGCCAAGGCAACTCCAAATCAATCCAACACTTAAACACATCATAAACACAAAATTTCCAACCATTCCCCACACTCTTCAAAGCAAAATAGTTCAATTCTCACTCAAGTATTCCCCAATCAAACCTCTTGAAAACCAAGACACTCTAACTCTAAAATCTAACTAAGCACATAAAACTCAAAAAGTAAATGCAATAAAATAAAATGCAAGAAAGTAAAGGATAACATGGGGTGCCTCCCATGAAGCGCTAAGTTTAACGTCGCTAGCTCGACTCAACCTCTCAAGATCAACCATCATTGGATTGGAGAAAGAACATCACATCCTTCCTAGCAAATTTTTCTTCAAGATAGTGCCTCACATGGTGGCCATCAACAAATTCCTTTAAGCACAAGTCCACCACTTTAAAGCTCAAGCATTGTTCCTCCATGAACTCAAAATTCAAGCATACTCTTTCATCAAATCCATTCTTATTTTCCCCTTGATTTTCCTTTTCTTGAGCAAGTGGAGAGAACCTTGGGTCTTCTTTATGCACTAAATTGAAGTAAGAATCCTTGGACATGAAGATTGGCCAATGAGGCCTCCACATTCAAAAAAATTGACACCTTTTGGTTCCCAAGTTAGTCTAAAGTTCTCACCCAATTAGGGAGTGCCATCCAATGAAGGGCATACCTCGTTTGTGCGAGAAATTTCATCAACTATATCATTCTTGAGCATTTCTTCATTTGGATCAACTTCGAGTTGCTCTTTGTCACCATTCCCTTGCAACTCTATACTTTCTCCCCAACTTGGTGTCTCCATCTGAATGTAATTGGTTGTAATTGGGTTTTTCGTACAAAACAGAAGGCTGATGGTTTTATAGAAAGGCACAAGGCAAGATTGGTGGCTAAAGGGTTTAAGCAGGTACCTGGTAAGGACTTTTTTGATACATTCAGTCCGGTTGTCAAACCAACCACTGCCAGGTTGCTCTTGAGTCTGGTAATCTCTTTGGTTGGGTTATAAGACAGCTTGATATTCATAATGCTTTCTTGAATGGTAATTTGTCTGAGACTGTTTACATGCGACAACCACTTGGTTATACTGATATTCAATTGCCTGATTATGTGTGTCTGTTAAAACAATCTTTATATGGTTTGAAACAAGCTCAACTCTTATGGCTTAGTTTACTCGTTTACACACGTTCTTTCTTTCTGTGGGCTTTGTAGCTTCTAAGACATATGTGTCATTGTTCTATTATTCTTAAGATTCTGCATGTGTAGACCTACTGGTTTATGTTGATGATATTCTTGTGATTGTGAATGATCCTAAACTTGTGAATGATCTGTTGTTGAAATTATCTACTGCATTCAAGATTAGGGATCTTGGTGAACCAGGTTTCTTTCTTGGTATTGAGATGGTAAAGAATGGTAATGCTATTAATCTTTCACAACAAAGATATATGACTGATATATTGAAACGTGCTGGTATGGCTGAATGCAAACCTTTGGCTACTCCTATATCTACTACGAAAGTGTCTTCCTTGATTTCTATTGCAGATCTGTACGATGATCCAAAACAGTTTAGGAGTTTAGCTGGGGCGTTGCAATACCTCACAGTAACGCGTCATGATTTGTCATTTGCAGTCAACCAACTATGTCAGCATATGCATGCACCTACGGTCTCACACTGAGAGCTCCTCAAACGGGTGTTGCGGTATGTTAAAGGTACACCATCCTATGGCTTACGTGTGAATCATTCCTTGTCTGGGGAACTCCATGCCTTTTCTGATTCTGATTAGGCTAGTTGTCCTGATGACCGTAAGCCTACTAGTGGTTATGTTGTGTTTTTGGGAACCAATCTTGTATCATGGGTGTGTAAGAAACAAAGAACATTTGCTAGATCTTCTAAGAAGCGGAATATAAAGCTCTGGCTGATGTCTGTGCTGAAGTAATCATGATTATGTATCTTCTGCGTGAAATCAAGATTCCTGAGATTCCTGTTCCCAAATTATGGTGTGAAAATCTCGGTGCTACATATATGTGTGCAAACCCCATCTTTCATGCTCGCACCAAATATGTTGAAATTGATTATCGATCACTTTGTCAGGGATAAGGTTCTTCTGGTGAAATTCAAGTCAACTTTATTTCAACTAAAGATCAACTTGCTGATATATTAACCAAAGCTCTTCCAGGTCCTAGCTAGGTTTTCTTTTCTTGGAGACAAGCTACAGGTTTCTAGTCTACCATGTATTTGAGGGAGAGTATTAGGACTCTATGTATATGAGTCACACTAGGACTATCAATTATAGTCTATCTAAGACTTTTCCTGTATATATTTCTTCATTCTCTATCATTGTAATTATTGAACTCTATTGAATATAAACATTACGTTCTCATCCATATGACAAAAAATTCTCGGGAGAAAACTAATTAAGAACCAATCTCAACCTTAAATCTAAAAAGCAATTGGATGGACCATATCATTTAAAAAAAAAAAAAACTTGGTGTCATTTTTATAATTATCATCAACTTTACTATGCAAACTTAAACACTAAAATCTGCACTTTTTAGAATTTTTGAGATTTGAATATTTAGTATTAACATATTGCACATTTATTATTAACATTTTGAAAAATTAGCATTAAAAGATTGCATTCGCAAAAATGCGAAAGTGCATTTCACTTAGAATTTCAATTTTTGAGTTTATAACAAAGTTTTTTGGTTTTATTTGATTTAATAGTTCACTTTTTACTGCTTAGGGTCTAGCATTTACAGTTTAGATTTAAAATTTAGATTTTTTTATAATGATTTTTAAAAATTTATCTAGGTTTGCATATTAAGTTGTAGCATATTGCATATTTAACTATTCAAGTTTGCAAAGTGAAGTCGACGATAATTACGAAACTTCTAGCGATTTTTAAATGTGATATGATCTGTTCGGTTTTACAGATGTAAGGTTGAGATTGGTTCTTAGTTTTCTCATGTGATGTGTTCTCATGGGATCCTGACCCTATATATATATATATATATAGGGAAGAACTTTATTGAGAACGAGCCCTAATGAGAGAAAAAAGAACTAATCTGAGCCATCCATCTGAAAAATCAATGGGGATCATATACAATTTAAAAACATGCGGTGGCATTTTCTAAATGATTCGAACTTTGAGTGCAAGTAAAATGTTTTTAAAAAGTACAAGTAACATATTCAAGTGTGCAAGTAAAAATGTGTATGTAAAATATATTACTTAAAAATTCAACCATTTTCACATAATAGTGCAATAATTTACATTTTCACATTTGTGCAGTTAATGATAACATTTTTCACATTGGCGTACCTAATGACAATGTTTGGTACAACTAATGATAACGTTAAGTGCTCTTAATATTGTTGCTCAGTGTATACTATATCGTTGCCATTTTAATATCTTTTACTTGTACTTTATTATGTGACATACAGGACGCATAATTTCGAGAGAATGACATTATACCAGTTCATGCTATACTTACATCACTCATTATTATAGGTTCATCACACAATGACACAATTATTGACCACGGATTTACACTTTGATTTACCTGCAGGTACAACCCCAACAAATCTTATGTTCTTAACGCTGGTTTGTTGATTTTTGAAGGCAAAGCGCAAGTGCTTACATGGTCAATCCAACAGTAACTAACGTGACATAGAAATTAACAAATAAAAATTGAAACATCATAGGCTCAGACTGATTTCAGGGTGTTAGTTTCCTCTGCAACATCTTGAATTAGTTTGGCAATATTGAGGAAAGATGAACCTCCTTCCTCCACTGCTGTCCTCGCCATTTCTGCTAGACCTTTCATTCTTTTTCTTCTCATTTCAGCCTCCTCTCCTCCACCCAACACTTTCTCAATTGCCAGTGCAATATCATCTCTATTCACTTGGACTCCTGTCTCTTCTTCCCTCCCAACCAAAACCGGCAACTCCACTCCAGCTCTAACTCCGGTTTTGAGCACATCCACAACTAACCTCTCGTTCAAGAATTGCTCCCCAAACATTGGCCAAGTGATGAGTGGCACGCCCGAAGTAATAGCTTCCAGGGTCGAGTTCCATCCGCAGTGATTCAAGAATCCCCCGACAGAAGGGTGGGACAAGACTAGAACTTGCGGAGCCCAACCAAAGATGATAAGGCCTTGCCCTTTAACTCGTTCCTCATATGTTTCTCTTTGAAGCCAGTTTTGAAACTCATTAGAAATGTGCTTAATAACCCAAATGAAGGGGCGTTTTGATGACTCCAGTGCAAGCCCAAGCTCTATCATCTGAGAAGTCGGCAATCGCGCTAGGCTTCCGAGGCAGACGTAGAGGACAGAGGTGGTTTCCTTGGAATCCAGCCATTTTAAGCACTGGTGCTTATCAATGGTGGCCTTGTTTCCTCTTTCAACCATGTCCGAATCCTCCTTGTTGCACAGAGAAACAGGGCCAATGCTCCAAACTTTCTTCCCTTTGGCTTTCTCGAATTCTTTGGTGTACTCCGATTCCAGCTCCTCAAATGAGTTTATCACAATCCCCAAAGCGTTACCCTCTGCATCTTCTATTTCTTTGGCAATGTCCTTCTGTCCAGCGGAGCTTGGAGTGAACATTTGTGAGATCTGAGCTTTGGTTACTTCAATACTGTCAGGCAGTCCAGGCACCTGAAAATAGGGAGTTCAATTGGGTCAGCCAGCTGAATTTTGGACTAATTATAATCCTGCAAAGCTATTAGGCCTATTGGTTAATATTAAATCACAGGTTTCAAAGGACACCCTTACCTGAAAGTATACTGACTCGGACTCTACACTTTCAATACCACTCCAGTTCCTTATGTTGTGCAGGCACAACAGAGAGAAGCAACACATCCCGTTGAAAACAATTCTTGGGATTTTAAGCCTCTGGGCAACATTGGTTGCCCATGGAAAGTTCATATCAGCAATTATGCAGCTCGGGGATGGCTTCATCTCTCTCAGCAACCCCTCAACTTGAGGTTGAAGCATCCTAACTGCTTCATAGAATTGAACCATCAGATCAAAAGAAGGAAGCAAATCCACATTCTCACAGCCCTCAGGTAACCCCACCTCTGTGCAGGGAAAGCTAATCTGGAGAATTTGGATTGGCAGCCCTGATTCTTGCGCACGAACAATCACAGATTTGACTCTGCTGGCATTTTGGGGTGTTTGGAGAATTGTAACTCTAACCCCCAAGTTTGCCAGTAACTTGGCCAAGTCTATCATGGGGATCGTATGGCCTTGGGCCATAAATGGAAGCAAAACAAAATGAAACTGCTCTTCTACCATTGTAAGCAGCTTGGAAACTGGTTTTCTTGATTTCCAGACTTCTCTGGGTTAGTGTCTTTTATACTACACTAAGCAGAATTTGGAACTTTCCTTGATAATACCAATTTCACTGCTCATGATGATGTAAGGGCATACGTGTTTATTATTTACCAGCAAGATGAAAGGAGGAAGCCTCTGATTTTTTATCGAGACTTGGAGAGTTTGTTTGGGCAGCCATGAAGTCTTAAAATGTTGAACTCTGAAATGATTGATGTTGCTGCAACAGCAGCACCATTGCTTGGCCGTCACGAATGTGGAAAATGACTAGTGTACTCCTAAGATTTTATTGAACAAAATAAAAAGAATTAAGGGTATGTTTGGAAATCTGAAATTTATTTTTCAAAAAATAATTTCAAGAAAATCACTCATCTTTTGGAAAATATTTTAATGTTATGGTATTAGGCTGAATGTTTGAAAATTATTTTTTTTATTTGGCTCAAAGTTAAGAAATTGCAGTTTTCTGTTTGGTTCATTTTTAAAAAAATAATATATTATTTGTTATAATAATAATAATAATAATAATAACAATAATAATAATAATAATAATAATATGTGGTGATGGTGGCGGTGATTGTGATTGTGATGGTTTTGGGGTTGGTGGTGGTGATGGTGGCAGTGGTGGCGGTGATTGTGATTGTGATGGTGTTGGGGTTGGGGTTGGTGGTGGTGATGGTGACGTTAGGGGCGGTTGTTGCGGTGGTGGTGGTGATGGTGTGGTTGTGTTGTGATGTCGTGGTGGTGATTGTGGTTTTAATTTGGTAATAATAATAATCCGAAAACTAATTTAAAAAAGAAGATAGTGAAGAGAGAAATAGAAAATAAAGAATATGTCTTCCGATTAAAAAATTAAAAAGACATTTTTCATCAAATTAAGCCCTTTTTTACGTTCACCAAAATGATTTTTTTTTTTTTTAACTTAATGTTCCTTGAGTACCCAAACACTAGGAAAATATGATTTCGGATTTCCAAATAAACCCTAAAATTTGATTTATTTCCTTTTCTTATAACCAAATTTTTTGATTTCACTTAACTATATATTAGATCACATAAATTGCCCTGGCATAGACCTATGAAGGGATAAATCTTTTTATTTTTCTCCTCAAAGTGATTAAAAAAAAATTATTACCTTAACATTAATTACGAAAATCTACACGTACGTACAAAGAATAAACATATCAAATAGTTGAATTCAATAATCAATAAAAATAGTCAATTAAGTACAACTCATAGAAAGTACCAGATCGAGTAACAAATTATGTAATGGACCATAGTTCATATTGCATCATAAATTTAGGTTCATAAAAATAATATTATAGATAACATAAAAAAAAGGAAAAAGAGTCAAATAGGCCCTCAAACTTTACTTCAAAAGTCAATTAGGTACCTAAACTTTTTAAAAGTGTAATTAAACTCTTTAACATCTTATTTTGGTGCAATGAGGTCCAAAAACTGGTTGGTGACATGTGGTAGCAGGTTAGAAATCATTTCCTACCAAAAACTACTACCGCGACGGCACCGGTGGCTGGAAAAGTCAAATTTGGTCGCCTCTCTGGAATCTTGCCATTGCTTACTGGATCCAATAATTCAGTCTTAGAAGCAAGAAATGATGAGAGAAGCAAAGAGTTCATCAAGCCAACATCTTTTTACATATCCATCAGATTAAGTAGAAGAAAGAAAAAGCCTCTAATGTACCGCGTAAATATCTAGAAACAAGAAATTAAAGCTCAAGTTGGGAAAACAAACTAGGGAAATTAAACAGATATGATCATCATCATCAAAAGGAGAGGGGACGGGTATTACTTGACAAGGGTAAGTCCAGAATTGCCACGGTGGATGCAGTTGAACGGTGCCGGAGTGTCGCGGTACATAGTCTGCTGAATCAGAATTCCCTTGGGGTCTCCGACGATGGCGTTCGGAGGGATGACGCCAGCTTTGTAAGGGTTTTGTTGAACAAAGTATTGTTGCTGCTGCGTTGGCGGCGCTGGCGCCTGATAGGACGAATTATAGGGGATTCCGATAGCTGGTTCCTCGCTCTTCGACATTGCATACAATTCAATTCAGGAAGATCCCTCTCCGTTGCGCGTACTATAAAACCAAATGCCTTGCTGCGTAGCCGTAGGAAGCTTCCTTCCTTCCGTCAAAATTTCCAGTGTGGTCGCCAGTTGATTTTTCCGGCGGCCGGTGCCGTCGCAGGCAGTGATTTTTGGTCGGAAATGATATCAAACCTGCTATCACAGGTTACCAACCTGTTTTCGGACCTCATTGCATAAAAATGAGATGTTAAAGGGTTTAATTGCACCTTTCAAAAGTTTAGGTACCTAATTGACTTTTGAGGTAAAGTTTGAGGGCTTATTTGACCCTTTTCCCTAAAAAAAAAATTAAGTTCATAAATATGATATTGTAGGTATAGTGTACACGTGTGATGTGCCTATATTTGAATATCTGAGTAAATACGGGTAAAAAATTATCATTCTCTCTTGATTGTGATTTATGCCACAAACTATGCAATAACAAATCAAAATAAGTACTAAGTCTAAAATATAGGCAAGAAGCTAAGCAAATCATAGAGAGATAGATTCAAATAATGATCTTGTTGGTCTTTAAGGCAAGTCAAAGTGTAGAGAAAGGGAGTAGGAAGGTGGGGAGTTAATAGACTTTCAAACGATTTTGTGGCTCTAATGCGTTTTCTAAGATATTATCTCTATCTTGTAGTTTAATTTGTTGCTCTAATGTGTTTGTTAAGATATTATCTCTATTTTGTATCTTGTGGCTCTAATGCGTTTGCTAAGATATTATCTCTATCTTGTAGTTTGGGGCTCTAATGCGTTTGCTAGCTCTAATGATAGTAATAGTATGTTTAAATAATTGATAATGATAATGTGTTTAAGTATGTAGTGGAAGGACTTTACTCTGTTAGTAGTAAATAGAAATTAAAATACAAAATAAATAAATAAATAATTAAAATATAAATAAATAAATATATAAAAAATATATATACACATACGTATTTGAGTATATATATTAAAATTTCATATTTAATGCATGAACAAATTTTTCTTTTTCATTTTGTTCCCTTATTTTTTGTTTAGTTGTTCAAAAAGTAGAGTAGAATGATAAGGAGTTTTGTAATTACTAATGAATTTTATTCGAATAGAGTATTGTAATTAATAACGAATTTGATTCGAATAGTATATGATAATGTGTATCAAAGTCTATAGTAGGGGGCAAAAGTCCCAACTAAATACCACATTATCACCTAACAAAGTTTTGCCTCAATTTGATATTTTAATGAGTCATTTCCATTTTTGGTCCTACTGTTATTGGGGCATTGCCAATTTTAGTCCACTTCATTAATTTTTGCCACATTGCGACCAATCTTATTTAGTCATTGCCACTTTTAGTCTACCGTTAAAATTTTCGTCAAATGACCGTCCAAAAAAGGGGTATTTTGGTCTTTTCATGCTTTGATTATCTCCTTTACCTTTTGCAGTGGTTTTCCTTACACATTTTCATTCAATGAAGAGGTCCGGCGAAAGCCATGGCTTTGTAATGTGGCTCACATGGCTTTCGCCAGACCTCTTCATTGGATGAAAATGTGTAAGGAAAACCACTGCAAAGGGTCAAGAAGATGACCAAAGCATGAAAAGACCAAAAATACCCCTATTTTGGACGGCTATTTGACGAAAATTTTAACGGTGGACTAAAAGTGGCAAGGACTAAATAAGATTGGCCGCAATGTGGCAAAAAATTAATGAAATGGGCTAAAATTGATAATGCCCCAATAACAGTAGGACCAAAAATGAAAATGACTCTATTTTAATTTTGTTTTTATCACTTAAAGCAAATATAACACTATAACAAAGAGTTAATTAATTCCATTTTTGGTCCTAGATTTATAGGTGACAATTCATTTTTAGTCCATTTTTATTAGAACATCCACTTTTGGTCCTAGTATTATTGTAGCATGACCATTTTTTGTGGTTTATCAACAACTCGGTTTAAATATCATTAAATACAAGGACATTTCGGTCTTCAATAATTATGAATGTTTTCAAAAAAAATAAACATAAAAAATATAGCCGTTCAACATACTTTGTATAAAAAAGATTAAAATACCTTTGTATTTAACGATATTTCAACGATTTTGTTGTTAAAGGACTAAAATTGGTTCTGCCACGATAATACTAGGACCAAATGAAAATGTTCTAGTAAAAAAGGACTAAAACTGAATTGTCATCTATAAATCTAGGACCACAAGTGAAATTAACTCCTATAACAAATTAGTAAAATAGCAACAAATTCAATAATGAATTAAATAGTTATAATTTAAATACTTACCTAACAAAATTTTTAATAAAATTTAAAATAATCGTATATTTTTTCTATTAGAATTAAATTTTATTTCTCATAATTTTTTTTCTGCAAATCCATGGGTATTTGCAGGGTGTTTGGTTGGAGGGAATTTAAATTCCCACTAAATTCCCACTTAATTTCGAATGTAACTAAATTCCTTCGTTTGATTGGAGGGAATTAGAATCCTATGCCCCTCCTTTGGATTTCAATTCCATGGATTTTAGGAATAAAAAAAGATACTCCTGAGACAAAATTACCCTTCTCTTTTTTAACCTAAAATTGATGTTTGACATTCTCTTTTAGTTAATACCATGTATTATCTTGTTTTCTCATAACTCTTAAATATTTAAACATACCTCTTAAATATTTAAATTTGATATGTGTATATAACGTATTTATCTAAATTTTGAAAAGCAAAATTTTCTGTTTGTGCGCCGATCTGTTCAAAATATATATGCAAAATTGTTCAAAATAGTGATGGAATGGCGTGAGTTGTGTAAATCTCAATATGCAGAAATTTTGAAAGCAAATTTTGAGTTGCCTAAACTTTGAAAAGCACATTATGTACATCTTGGTTCCTGGATTAATATTGATGTATGTTGAACTTATGAAGTTTAACATACATTTGATGAAATATTTGCATGAAAATTAATTACAATATATCTAGTTCAAGACATACGGTAGATGAGTGGTATTTGAATTTAATATGTTATATTTTTTGTGTACTTGTCATTTAATAATAATAATAGTAATAATAATAATAATAATAATAATAATAATAATAATAATAACAACAACAACAACAACAATAACAATGGGCATTTTGAACTTTATACTATTTATTCCCTTTCAATTTTCATGTATACCAAACATTGGAATTGAAATTCCTAGTAATTTTATTCCCTCCAACCAAACACTGGAATTTAAACTCCACTTTATTCCCACATTATTCTTTTCCCATGGAATTGTAATTCCTTTCCCACCTAATTCCTTCCCTCCAACCAAGCGCCCTGTTGGTGTTAGTGAAGTGGAAAGATGATCCACCCGTCTAGGAAAAGTAAAGCGACAGCATACAATTCAAGTTTATAGGTTGAGAAAAGTATAGATGAACAAAAAAATAAGTATTTTAAAGTATATTATATATGAGATGTTCATGCATATGTAATTGAATGTTGAATTTGTTTATTTAAATCGATAATTCAAAGTTTATGAATGCAAGATAATATATATGAAAGACTGATTATAATTTTACTATAATAAATATTTACAATTTTGTAAAAACGCTAATATAAATACTTAGTCTTAAAATGATAGTATAAATAAATACTACTTTTCCGTTTGAATTTCTCTAAGTCTTTTTAATTCTCTTTCAGATAGCATTGTCATTGTCTTTATCTTCAGTACTTTTTAAAAAAATTTATTTATTGGTATTTGGTAATGTTTCATGTGCAATTGAGTTATTGTGGTAGTATAGAGGGCAGTGTTATGCAATGAAATTGTGATGTAGGAAGTTGTAGATTTGTCTCATGTTTGTATATATGACTTAGATCTTTGTTGTACTATGAACTCTTGATCTTGCAAGTGCCTATTGGCAGTGGTAGTTTCTCTGCCTATATGTTTCATATGCTGTGAAATGTGTGTCTGATAAGTGCCAAAGATAGCCGTGTTTGAGGGGTAATTTAGGAGTAAAAAATTCTATATTAGATGTCCGTTAGGCCTAAAAACTTGTTAGAATAGGACAATTTCATCGCATATAGGTCTAGGGGCTAATTGTGTGTGTTTTGATATAATTTGCACAAAGCTGAACTTTCGCAGGTCATTGCGGCGACATCTCAGTAAAACAGGCGTAACCGGAGCTAGGAGTGTCCGAATGAGGCAAGAAAAGTTGCTATGGAACCGCATCGTCGAGGACTACAACTTATTAGAAGACAAAAAAGGAAAATTTTTGGTCCACGCAGCCTTCACGCGTGAATGCATACGTGGACAGCTACTGGAAAGTGTCCACACAGCCTAATGCACGCGTGAAGGCAGCGTGGACGAGACACGCGGAAGCCAAATTAAAAGGGGAAAATGCGGGATTTTTTCCCTTGGAAGGCTATTTAAGCCCTTCCCCTGCATTCTTTAGAAGAACACTTCATTTTTTACTTTTTTAGACCTAGTTTCCCTTTGTTTTTCCCCTTTGGGGGAAATCCCCACTTTTCCCTTAGATTAGCTTGGATTCGCACGATGGATCGAAGAGGAAGGATGGGAGGAAGATGTAATAATCCATAGGATTCCTAGGTATATTGCTCTCCTCTTGATCTTGAAAGATTGCGTTTTTAATTTATTTGCTTTTTCTATTTTCTCCTTTGTTGATCTTTGATTTGATAATGCTTGAGTAGATTAGTTGAGGGGTGTGTGTGCCCCATGTTAGATCTTATGATTGATGCTTGAATTTTGCCATATGAATGTGGTAATGATGAAGTGGGTTTAGTCTTGTGTGGTTGAAGTTCTTTGTGCTTTGCTTCTATTTCCGGCTGGGATAGATAGTAGACTCTAGGAAAGTGAGTGTGTGTGCAGTAGCGGCCTCTCACGAGTCCAACTCATCTACATCCCCGCCCTCTATCAGAAAAGATGAGGTCCGGGAGGAATGGTAGGCAAGGTGTTCGATGAAATGCCTCAACCGAATGAGGATTGAGAGTCTGAGTGTGACGTCACTCGGTATTAATACCATGACTCCTGAGTTCATTCCGGAACCTCGTTTCTACAATCCCATAGAATAGTTAACCGTTTGGACTAACTAAGTGATAAGCGCCAAGAACAGTCAAGTTTATGGTCACTTATGGACAACATTATGTAGTTTCATCCCCCATTTATGATCATCTTTCGTGCATAAAGACTCTAATTGAGGCCAAAGCAACAAATTCTACCAAAAGGTTGTGTTTTAGGTCATTTCTACAGGTTATAGCAAGGTCTAAGGCCAAGAAGGAAGCAGCAAACGAAAAATTAATCAAGCAGGAGGCCACCACGAGGACAACATGTGTGGTGATAGGCGTGGACTGTTTCCAGTGCCCAACCACGCCACCAACCACGCGTGGTGATGGCATGGATGATCTAGTTAGGGCAACCGCAGATTTCGACTTTTGGACAGCTATTTAAACCCCCTTTTCTCATTTTAGGAAGGGGCACTCTCCAAACATTTCAGATATGATTTTCTTTTCATTTCTTCCCCTTTGGGGAGGAAAAACAAATACATTCCCATTAGAGTAGATTAGTTTTTCTTAGATTTGAAGATGAAGATGGATGAAATGATAGAAGAAGTAGATCACATGTTTCCTTAGGTATAATACTCTTTTCTTAGAAAGATTGTTTCTTTAAATTATTGCTTTGTTTAATTTTGGTTGTTGTTCTTTAATGTTCACAATGCTTGAGTAGAGTAGCTTAGGGGTGTGTGTGCCCCATGTTAGATCTTTGATTGATGCTTGAATTTTGCCTATGTTTATGGAGATGTTGGGGTAGGATTGTAGTCTTGTGTGGGTGAAGTTTTTCATGCTTTGCTTCTATTTCGGCCGGAATAGTTAGTGAACTAAGTGAAAGTGAGGGTGTGCGCGATAGCGGCCTCTTATGAGTCCAACTCATCTACATCACTGCCCTTAGTCCGAAAATACAAGGTCCGGGAGGAGTGGTAGGCAAGGTGTTCGATAAAATGCCTCAACCGAATGAGGATTGAGAGTCTGAGTGTGACGCCACTTGGTATAAATACCGTGACTCCCTAATTCAATCCCGCAACTCATTTTCAAATTCCCATATGATAATCAATCGCTTGGTTTAGCTGTGGAACGCACCCCTTTATCCCTTTAGACTGTTTAGTTTAATCTTGTTTTCAAAACCCCCATCATATCATTCAAATGACCCTTAGTAATCCTTGTTACTCTTATCCATTACCCTCTTAAATGTCCACACTGATTCGCTCCAATTTGTCATCCTTGAGAGACACGACACTCGGGGAGTCTTGACTCTTCGTTTTATCACCTTCACCTATACCACCACTAAACATACAAACCTTCACTAAGTCACACACCCCCTTGTTCTTTTTAACTTGTTTTAGTACCCTTTAAACATATGCTTATTAATCTCTTGTTCTTAGCTAGTTCTTGTAACTCTTACATCTCAACATCCTAAATGCCAACACTAATTCACTCCAATTTGTCATCCTTGAGAGACACGACACTCGGGGAGTCTTGACTCTTCGTTTCATCACTCACATTCCACCTCACCCTAAAATTACACCTTCAAAATGGCGCCGTTGCCGGGGATGGAAAACGGTTTTGAATTGTGTTGACATTTTTTAAGTTAATTTTTAAGAATTCTTGAATTGCTTTCTTTTGTTTGTTTTATTTTCTTATTTTTGATTACTTGATTGGAGAAGTGAGCTTATTTGCTTTGAATATCTTGTTACTCACTTGCAATTACTTCTAGTTGCAAAAGAATTGTTGTTGGCTAAGTTTTGTGCATGAATTTTTTGTTGAAAATCATTTGAAAGCTTGCCAATGTGTGCTCACATGAATCCCCATAGTTATCCACACCATGGAGAACAATCTTGGATAGGTTCTCCACCCCAACCATATCCCTATTACCCCCATTCTATCTATGTTTACCCTCCACCAACATATCACTACCCACCTCCAAATCCTTACTTAAGTCCACACCACTACTTACCACTTACAAATCTGTATCCATCTTATACACATAACTATTATCCACCCCCACCATATGAAACACCACCCCCACTTTGTCAAGGAAATCTCCCTCCATAATCCCCCATTCTTCAAGAAGATGACTCATTGAGCTCTAAAGCTTTATTCCAAAATATTGAGAGTAAGCTTGTTCAAATGATAAAAAGATTGACCCAAGCTATACTCACGAGCCATATTCATTCCCCAATTCCCACCTAAACACCCACTACCTACCTCCATCACAATTTAATGAAGGAAACAATACTTCACATTTCTTTGAAACACCACCCCCTATTCAATATTTTACCCCTACTAATCCTTGTGATTATATCCCACCGGCCAAGGACGAGATTGAGATTCTAAAAGACAAGATAGAAGTATTCATAAAGATGGCCAAGGAGGACACGACCAATTTAAGAGCCGAAATCAAGAGCAAATTGAAAGATTATCTTGCTACCCTCCGGGAAGAAGGACTTCCATTGGAAGAGGTTGAAACGAAAATGCTATCTATGATGGAGGAGCTCATGAAGGCAAGCCCATTACGGTTAATAACCCCATCCTAGATGATATCCCAAATTTGGAGGCCAATCCAAGGATTGTACATGAGATTGAAAAACAAAATGATAAAGAAGAGGTGAGTGTTGAAGAGAACGTGGATTGTTACGCCCCGGTGCTTGAAGAAGTTCCAATTTTCGAATTAGAATATCAAAAGGAGGTAGAGATGGAGAGTGAGGATGAGGATATCATCGAAGTAGTATGGGAAGATGAAGAGCCGACATGTGGTAACATTCTTAATCCTTCTTGTGCTAATATTCTTGAAAATTCTTGTGCTCTTATTGAAAACAGTCTTGGCACTTGTGGGGATGACTACCCTTTGAAATGCAATAATGATCTATATGCTTGTGATACTACTCATTTTTATTTTTGGGAGGATGATTCCATAGGCTTTGTTAATGATGATTCTATTAATAAGTGTGGGAGTGTTGATTCGTTTGATAATGATAATTGTGTTCCTTGTGAGGATGACTCCCTTTGCATTGATATTTCTACTACTTGTGATTATGATTGCTTTAATTTTCGGGAGGATGATTCCGTAGAAACTCATGATGTATTGATTGATGATTGTGAGGATTCTATTTTGTTTGATAATGAATATGATTGTTTCAACTTTTTGGAAGATGAATCCTTAGATTTGTGTGAAAATGAGTTGATGAGTGAGAGGGATAATGCATCATTTTACTCTTGTGAGAATGAGGGTGAGCGTTTGAGTATAATTGAGCGGGGAGATGAGGAAAAGGAGTGTGAGGAAGAAATGGTGGAATACGGAGAGATTTTCATTTTTAACATAATGGAGAAAGTTGAGCGGGGAAATGAGATGAGTGAGTGTGAAGAGGAGATGGTGGACAACGAAGGGATTTTCACCTTTGACATACTTGAGAGAGTTGAGCGGGGGGGATGTTACTAAGCTTGAAAATGAAAATTGGAGTGAAGGGATGTGGTATCAACCCTATGCTAAAAATGAAAAGATCTTTTGGTGTGGAAGAGATAAGGAGATAAGGGAAGTTCACACCATCATACAGTGGTTTAGGATGGTGTTTGAGACTAAAATTCTTTCAACTATGCAAATTATTCTTCCTTTATTTGGTTGGAAATTCAAGGATATCCTACATCTTGGGGCATACCTTGAAGCAAAGGTACATGGGACGCTTGGTAAGGTACCGAAATCGGTGTGCTTCGAAGAATAGAGCACACCACGTCTAGCTAGAGACGTTAAACGTGGCGCCTCCTAAGGAAATGTTAGAAGAGATACAAGAACTTCGTCAAGAGACCCTCCAACCTCTTAAGGATATGGAGACCAACATGGCTAAAATGATGGAAATGCTTCAAGAACAAATAAAGTCCGATGCCCGGGCCATTACATTGAGGAGCGGGAAGGCACTTCCCGAGGCTATTCCACCACAAAAGGGCACTATAACCAATGAAGAGCCGAGGACGGAAACAAGCTCTCCTGAAGCTAAGGAAGACGAATCAAGCAAGGAAGATGAAGAAGAAGAACCTCTGATACAAACTCCACCTTCCAAGAAAGGGAAGGAGGTCGTGCAAGATCCTCTGCCTACTCCAAAAGCACGGCTTCCCTTTCCACAACGGTTCCGCACCGATGTCGATAACGCCAAGTATGACAAGTTCCTTCAAACGCTACGGCAGTTACACATCGACATGCCTTTCATCGACGTATTGGGCGAAATGTCGAGGTATGCCAAGTTCCTTAAAGATCTTCTGTCTAATAAGAAGAAACTAGCTGAGTCAGCAACCGTTATCCTTGGGGAGGAGTGCTCCACTATCTTGCACAAGAATGTGCCTTGGAAACTAAAGGATCTTGGGAGTTTCACAATTCCGTGCAACATAGGGGAAACCTCCTTCAATAAAGCCTTGGCCGACTTAGGAGCTAGCATCAACCTCATGCCAATTGCTCTCTATCGGAAATTAAATTTGGAAACCCTTAAATCAACACGAATGTGCATCCAACTTGCAGATCGATCTACTAAATACCCTTGTGGTATTGTTGAAGATGTGTTGGTTAGGGTTGACAAATTTATTTTTCCGGTTGATTTTTCCATTCTTGATATGGATCTCGACGTCGAGGTGCATCTCATTTTGGGTAGACCCTTTTTAGCTACCGTGAGGGCACTTATAAATGTTGGGGAGGGCAAGCTCGTTATCCGAGTGGGTGATGAGCCGGCTAGCTTTAATGTCACAAAGTCGATGAAATATCCCTTGGAAGGGGATGAATGCTTCTTTATTGAATCTATGCATGATGAGGTATATTACCTATGTGAGTTGCCTAATGATAAGAGACATGATTTTGATTGGGAATGTCCTAATGGCAACAAGGACCATAGTGTAAATAAATATGATCACAAGTTGCACACCTTGCACGTTTCCTTGAACCATAAGTTTAATCGTTTTAATTCAATTGATAATATGCATGATGCTTTATTGTTTTAAAATATGAATTGTATCGGCGAAGTTGACGAGGAAATGGTGGGAGATGAAAGGGTTGTATTCAATGAATATGGAAGGGAGGAATGTGTTGAAGAAGAGAAAATTGATGAGAGGGAGAGTGGGAAGGAAAAGAAAAGTGAGAGTGAAAAGGAGAAAGAGAAAAAAAAGAGGGGGAACTGAAGCCGCTACCGAGCAATCTTGAATATGCTTATTTAGGAAAAGAGAAAGAGCATCCAGTGGTAATTGCGGCCGATCTTTTAAATGAGCAAAAAGAAAAGCTTATGAATGTCTTGAGAGAAAATAAAGAGGCCATTGGGTGGAGGTTAACCTATTTAAAAGGGATCAATCCGGCCGTTTGTATACATAAAATTTTGTTAGAAGATGGATCCAAGCCGATAGCCCAACCACAGAGACGACTCAACCTGAATACCTTTGAAGTGGTTAAGAACGAGGTCATCAAGCTATTAGATTTGGGGATGATATACTCCATCTCGGATAGCACGTGGGTTAGCCTGACCCACGTGGTGCCAAAGAAGGGAGCTATTACGATGGTCGAAAATGAGAAGAAAGAATTGATCCCGACGAGAAAAGTGACTGGGTGGCGTGTGTGCATTGACTACAGAAAACTAAATGAAGCCACTCGGAAGGACCACTTCCCTTTACCGTTCATAGATCAAATGATAGAAAAGATGAGCGGGTATGGGTATTACTGCTTCTTAGACGGTATGAGTGGTTACTTTCAAATTCCTATGGCACTCGAAGATCAGGAGAAAACCACATTCACATGTCCGTTCGGTACTTTTGCATATAGGAAAGTGCCCTTTGGTCTATGCAATGTGCCGGCCACCTTCATATACTATAACTTATCCGCACATAAATATAACATATTCATAACTTTTTGTACACATATATATGCATAGCATATGTACCTTAAATATTTATATATAATATTTCATAATTATACATATGATATATTTGTATAATATAAATGTATTAAAATAGTAATGATAATAATAATTATAATAATTGGTGTTAGAAAGTGACGATAATAATAATGACCCAATAATAGTATACTAATAGTGAGGCTATAAGGAATCAATTGAATTTTAGACCCAAAAGATTTAAGAGAGTACGGAAGGAAAAGAAATATTAAGTCAGAAAAGAGATAGGAAAATACCGGGTATCACAGGAAACACTTCTAAAGTGTGGAAAGGCGTTTGCTTGATTTGAATAGACCCGTGCTTATTTATTCCACTTGTCCTCAAGGTAACATCGAGGACGATATTTGGTTTAAAGTGTGGAAATGACGCACATTATGCTTAATTGCTTGTTGATTGCTTAATTGGTCAATTGGTCTTGTTTGATCGGTGTATTTGATTTTGGAGAGTGCGTTATTGTTTATACTATCTAGGAAGAGTTTTGATTATGTGCCAATAAAGTTTTTAACTCTTGGAATAGCCTTTCGAAGTTTTCCTTTTCCACCTAAATTGAAATGCTTGGAACCGAAAAGGTTCAAATTCTTGTGTGCTTGCATGTTGTTCACCTCTTATATTTTTAGGACTTTAGTCAAGGATCTCTCAAAGTAGAAGTGTGCACCCCTTAACTTGAGAAAGATAATGATAAGCGAAGCCAGGAAATTGAACTATTCTTGGTAGGGCATGGGGCAAAAGGTGAGCCTTTAGTGAGAATTGAGAGTAAATCCCTAGTCCCTAGTAAAAGGCATGAGCGGTTGAAATGGTGAAAGAATGAAAAATGCCAGGCATGGACACTCCTAGAGGTAAAAGTGAGGTGAGTCGTCTTACTAGGATTTGGGCAACCATTGCACCGTCTTCGAGCAACCTTAGAGCTCTACGTGAAGTCGGTTGCCCAATGTCGTTATCCTAGAAGATGAGAAAATAGAGAGGAAGTGAGCCACTTCACTAGGGTTTGGGTACCCATTGCACCGACATTCAAACAAACATGGGGCTCCATGTGAAGTCGGGTGCCCGACGACGTTACCCTAGGAGAAAAGCTCAAGGTTGCATCCAGGAATTGTCCACGAGCGTGGATATGCTCGTGGACAGGAGGCAGAACGCGCCAAGAAGACCGTCGAATAAGTGAATTGTCCCTGACCCAATCCACGTTCGTGGACGGGCTCGTGGACAACTCACTTATGAGGAAACGTGCGGGGAAGTATAAATGGCGATTGATGGCTGAAATTGGGGGATATCTATCATTGTTCTTAAGGTTTTATTCTTAGATTAGACTTGCTTGGAGAGCACTAGAGAGAGAAAGTAGTGGAAGTTGATACAAGAATACAAGATTGTAGAGATTCTTGAAGCAATTTGTGATCGAAACGTTGATTGTGATTCAATTTGGTAACATCTCAATTCTTTGCATTTAAATTTCAGCTTGTATCTCCATTTTACTTCATTGAAATTCTTTGCCTTGTAATTTAATTAGGGTTTATGCCACTCATGAATAGGTGTGGCTAATTAGGTAGGGATTAGATTGGAAATCCCTTAGGTTCTTGCACTATAGCTTTGAATTGATGAAATTGAGTTGAATTAGTGCTCCATGACAATCGTTGTTGTATGCATTGATTTGAGTGATCTTGGTTCATTGGAGGCCTAAATGAGTCAAGATTATAGGTTTTAAGCTTGGCAAGATATTGCAAGTGTGCAATAGCCTAGGTGTGTGCAACTTCCGCCCTAAGTCCGAAAGGACTAGGTTCGGAGGAGGTAGGTAGACAAGGTGTTTGACAAAATGCCCCAACCGAATGAGAAAATGGGAGTCTAAGTGTGACACCGCTTGGTGATGTGCCTTTAGCCTCCCTAGATTTCATGTGCATTAATCCAACCAAACCAGTAGACTATATTATTGAGTGCAAGGCCGGGGAAATCCTAATCCAATCCTCTTTCTTACATTGTTGCTCTTTGCATTTAGCTTTGAATTGATACTTGTTCACCTTATGAACTTTACTCTCTTTTGCTTTCAATTGCCCTTGCATCCCTAGTAATTTGCCTAAAACCCTCCAATTTGTCATCCCGAGAGAACGACACTCGGGGATTCTTTCCTCGTTTACACTAATCCACCTCACCACAAAAACGCAACACTTGTTACTCCGCCTCTTTCTACTTCTATCGAGTAGCAATACAATAATATCAACACAAGTTTGTTGGTCCTCTAATAAGTAGACTTGACTCTTGGATTAAGCTTGACTAAATGTAGCTTTTAAGCTTGTTCCTCTCTCACTGGTCACTTAAACTTAGCACTAGAAAATTTCTTTGACAACTTGTAAATTTCTCTTTTAAAGACCAACCCCTTCTTTAGTCTTGAAATAAGGTATTTATAGGCGTTTTAAAATGAATCTATTGAGGGGAAACCCATTTCAAATGTCTTTTAACCATAAGGTAATGACCAGTGGACAACTCGAAAGGTTGCTTTTGTGTTAGATTTTCCTGTCGTTAGACCACCTTTATTAGTTGAGCGTTACTTTTTGTTCTACTCGTGTCTAGGCTTTTTAAGGAAAATCTACCTAGGGATATGTGCCTATGACTCCTTTTGCCTTGGTCACATTTTCTCTTAAAGCTTGTTTGTTTAAGGGTTCGAACTGTTTGCTTAGAGAATGTCTCGAGTAGTCCTTTTGAACAGTTCACACTTTACCATTTGAGCTAATGTTTCGAACCTTAAGCTTTCAACCTTTCAAATTTGAATAGATGGCCTTACTATTCGACCTTTTATTAGTCCTTTCTATTCGGTGATGTAGGCCCTTCCACTCTTCGGCCTTTGCAACCTTCCGGTATTGCACTCTTCGACTGTTACTCTTGAACTCTTCGAAGCTTCCTTGTAGGCTTGACTGCTGACCATCCGAAAGGGTAACTATTTGAGTTACTATTCGGAGTATGCGAATCAAGCAATTGAGTTTCTAAGTCTAAAAACTAAAAAAAAAAAAAGAAATAAAAATTGGGGACTAAAATTTCCTAACTTTGGTATCATCAAAATCTAAATTACACTTGTTTCTAACAAGAGAAAAAAGCACCAAAAGAAGCTACCCATGATAATAACTCATCCAGGAAGTTTTGCAAAAAGATGTTAAGTGTTGAGTCAACTAAATCTAAGACCTCAATTTTAATTCAACCACCTTTTTCTTGATATGTTAGCTCAATCAAGAAAAGAAGAAGAGGAAAGGGAGATTCTTGACACCTTCAAGAAGGTGGAGATTAATATTACTCTCATTGAAGCAATAAGGCAAGTGCCAAAGTTATGTTTGGTTCCTTAAGGAGTTATGCAATAAGAAAATGAGATTGAAGGGCAATGATAAGGTGTTAGCCAAAGAGAATGCTTCAGTAGTTATACAAAGGATATTGCCTAAAAAATGCAAGTATCCAGAGGTATGTTTTTGATACCATGTGCAATAGTTGATAAAAAAAAAATTGATAAGGCTATGCTTGATCTAGATGCATCTATTAATGTAACGCATTTATCTGTTAACAACACTATGATTATAATTCAATTGGCAGATAGGTCAAATTCATATCCTAAAGGCATGATAGAAGATATTCTAGTAAAGGTGAATCAGTTTATATTTCTTGCTAATTTTTATATCATTGACATGGATGACGAATATATACTCTTCAAATTCTTCTTGTGTTTTGTTGGGAATACCATTTATGAAAACTACTAAGACTAAGATAGATGTTGATTTGGGTACTTTGACTTTAGAGTTTGATGGTGATATTGTAAGTATTAATGTCTATGATGCTATGAAGTACCCAAATGATATGGAATTTGTTTTTCAGGTGAGTGCATCGCAATTGATGAACGTGTGCAGTCTTTTTGAGTATAATTTTGTGGATGACAAGTTAAAGTTTGTACTTGATCATAGCTTGACAGATAGAGATGAAAATTTAGAAGGTGATGAAGAAATAAGAGAGACTGTATGTTATGGAGTTTCATTCCGCACATGAAGTTCATGAAAGGTTTGTAAGACCCCTTCTTGTTTTGCCTTCTAATGAAAAACATTCGTCTTCAATTGTGCAGGCTCCAAAGGTGGAACTTAAACCTTTGCCTGACCATCTAAAGTACGCTCACATGGGCAATGATGACAAACTTCCAATGATAATAGCTAAGGACCTTGCCATGACTTCGATTTGAGCGGTAGGTTGCCAATAATGACAAAGAACGCTCACTTGAGCTCTTTTTGGTGATCTTGTTTTGGAAGGTTGCTCTGGTCCTGTTAATGGTGTAGGGTCGTTGGCCGGTGGTTTGTGAGGTTCAGAGCGTCCCTCCGACGTTGTTTTTGCCGAATCACCTTTGGTTTGGATTGAATCCGGTTGCCGGAGAAGAATTTCCGTAATCTCGCCGGCTACCGCCGGTGGGGGTTGGATGGTCGCCGGCTTGCATGGAGATGATGGCTCAATTTACTATGACGGTGGCAGCATTGGACTTCTCAACATTTGGGGCGGTGCAATTAATTTCATTTGAAGCATGCATGGGTTTTAATTGCTCAAGGCAACTGGAATGTCTGCTGTGCATTATCTTGCAATATTTATTGCATGGACCATGGTCCGGACCAAAAATAAAAAGTAAATTATTTTTATACTGAAGGTATATTATTTTTGTACTGTAGGTACATTATTTTTGTACTGAATGTATATTATTTGATATATACTATCAAATAATGTACTTGCATTATAAAAATAATGTACCTTCATTATAAAAATAATGTACTTTTTATTTTTGGTGTGAACCATGGTCCATACAATAATTTGCCATTATTGTTAGCACGTGCATGAATTGGCTTTGGATGAATTTGAATTTTGGATTTTCAGTGTTCTAATCGAAATTGGATTTGGACATCAAATTAATGGGCTTCATTGACTGGCAATTGTGGGCCCAAATGATTTGCAATTAATCTCATTGGGCTGCATCTGCTTCCTGTGTTTGAGGATTTACGTTAAGCTCAAGCGTTGGATTTTATGGGCTGAAATGATCTCATCGTTTTTGCATTATTGTGGGCTTTGGCGTTATTGGACTATTAATCTGATTAATGGTCCAATAGATTATCATTAAATTGTTTTGATTTTAGCTTCAGCCGTGACCTATTTGTTTTTAAAATGGGCTTCTTCTTAATTGAGGTCCATTAATCTTCATGTCTAGTAATTCAGGGGTATGCCCCGGTGCTTATGTACATATTTGTTTGGTTTCAATAAATTCACATTTACCCCAGACACTTTTTGAGAGGCAACAAACTTTGTTGTTTTGTTTTTAATTTTTATGGTCTTATTATACTTTTCTCGCACTAAATATTTATCTTATATTTTTGCCGGGATTAGAATGTGAGAGAGTGGGTTTTCAGAAGCCACTATTAGAGTAGGGCGTGACCACATGAAAGGTGAGAGAAATCTATATCTATACTATTAATAAAAATAATATCTTCAACTTTATCTTCCCGCCCAAAATACTCCTATACTATTCATGTTTGCGTAATATTGTAAAATATGGTAATACAATTCTTATTCGTAATACAATTGTAAATTAAAATATGGTAATACAATTCATAATAAAATATATTATTACCTACGTTCCTATTTGTAATAAAATTCTATATTAAAAGTACTAATCGTAATAATACAACACATATAATTCCCTGCAATGCAATCTATACTATTAATAAAAAACAATATCTTCAACTTTAACTTCCCGGCCAAAACACTCCTATACTATTGAGATTTGCCTAATACTGTAAACTATGGTAATACAATTCATATTCGTAATACAATTGTACATTAAAATATGGTAATACAATTCCTAATAAAATATATTCTTACCTACGTCCCTATTCGTAATACAATTCTTGATTAAAATTACTAATCGTAATAGTACAGTACATATATTTCCCTGCAATGCAATCTATACTATTAATAAAAACAATATCCTTAACTTTATCATTTCCCGCCCAAAACACTCCTATACTATTAAGGTTTGCGTAATATTGTAATATATGGTAATACAATTTCTATTCGTAATACAATTGTACATTAAAATGTGGTAATACAATTCCTAATAAAATATATTTTTATCTACGTTCCTATTTGTAATACAATTCTAAATTAAAATTACTAATCGTAATAATACAGTACATATATTTCCCTGCAATGCAATCTATACTATTAATAAAAAACAATATTTCAACTTTAACTTCTCGCCCAAAACACTCCTATACTATTGAGATTTGCCTAATATTGTAAAATATGGTAATACAATTCCTATTTGTAATATAATTGTATATTAAAATATGGTAATACAATTCATAATAAAATATATATTCTTATCTACTTTCATATTCGTAATATAATTCTAGATTAAAATTACTAATCGTAATAATACAGTGCATATATTTTCCTGCAATGCAATATATACTATTAATAATAACAATATCCTCAACTTTAACTTACCGTCCAAAACACTCCTATACTATTAAAGTTTGCCTAATATTGTAAAATATGGTAATACAATTCGTATTCGTAATACAATTGTATATTAAAATATGGTAATACAATTCCTAATAAAATATATATTCTTACATACGTTCCTTTTTGTAATACAATTGTAGATTAAAATTACTAATCATAATAATACAATGCATATTTCCTTGCAATGCAATCTATACTATTAATAAAAACAATATTATCAACTTTAACTTTCTGCAAATACAATTCTAGATTAAAATTACTAATCGTAATAATACAGTATATATATTTCTCTGTAATGCAATCTATATTATTACGAAATTTTGGCATAAATCAACCCGCAAAGTCAGCCAATTTTCTGCACGACATTCGTGCCTGTAGGTGTCGACGCACACGGGTCAAGCATTTTCAAGTTCATTTTGGGATTTAATTTGCACCACCCCGTGCACGAGAGAGAGATCATCTATGCTATACAATTCAATAAGCCTTAGAAAGACTGTTGTATAAGTGGTTGTGCAAACCCACTTCCCAAACCAATGCAGGACAAAAGCTACTTGAAAGTTTTTTCTCTCGATTTTTCTAACTAAAATGTGTCAATTTTGAGAACAAATTTCTCATTCATCCATTATCCGTTTTGAGCGTACAATATATCAATATTTTCGTCTAACTACTAAGAACCCGAATCCACTTTGACCTGACCCAAATTGGAAGTGGACCCCACATATATTTATACCACAATATAGCCACTAAAATGTCATTTTATGCTATTTTTTCCAACAGTTATTTGTCCAGAGAATATTAACGCTTTACGATCAACCAACAATCACTCAATTGATTATCCCATTACTTCCATGTGAATTTTTCTCTAATATAGTTATACTTACTGAATATCAAAATATAAGTATATCTTAAGATCTTGCAATAAGCCAATAATTAACCGACAAGTAATTAAATTAATGATATATAATGCAATGCAAATTATCTACATATTACATATATACAGTTATTTTAGAACACTGGATTTTTGTGATATTTGTTGCATGCAATGAAGACTCATACTATAATTTATTTGTCAATTCTTATATGTTATAAATCATAATATCATAAGAAACGCATACTTTGATGAAATATGAAGCATGAGTAGTCTGCCAATCAACGGTTATGGACATCGCACTTCAACAGTTTGGATGGGCATCATTCCAAAAAGCCATACATCTGGAGTGAAGTTTGGATTAACAGTTTAGATATATGATTCATACATTCTGATATATTTTTGCTTATTGCATGATGCCATTATGATGATTTGAATTTTGAGAACATAGAAACAAGCTCGAAACATGCTTATATGCTTGAATGGTCTTACCTCAAAGTTACTACCCACTATCACAGAATGCTTTATGTTGTATGTTAGACTCAAGGTTACTAACTTCTCACAATAGTCAGAGACTTGATTTATATGTATGAAATATTGACAACAAAAAATTAGGCTTTAGATGTGAGTTTTACTTATATATACTCGGGAATCTGAAACATTTTGAAATTTAGTGATTGGTAAAATCAATATGTTTTACATTGAAAAAAATCACAGAATATATACATGTAGATTATAAAATTAAAATTTCAGTGTCAATATTGTTATGACTCAATGCTTTGATTACATTAAAAGTGATTTTTTAAAATTTCAAGCTCAAGATATGGCACGCTTGATGAGTCGCAGCTGGAAGGTCAATGATCTGCTCGCCGACTTTAGATGTCGTTAATCAAAGTAATCAATACATGTGCGACATGAATATTGCAAAAGGAAGAACATATTTAAGTTGTAACTCTTTGTGTAAGGCATAACCAGACGATGAAAATCTATTAGAAGTACACACTCCTAAATTCTTAAATAGTTTGAGATTGTATGATTTTAATAATCATTCATTGACATTAATTAAAGGTTGGTGCACCTGTTATGTTATTGCGGAAGATATACCATTCTCTTGGTCTTTATAACAGTACGCGACTTATCATCACAATATTGGCAGATCACATTGTTGAAGCAAGAATAGTTAATGGGACACATGAAGGAACCAAAGTTCTTATCCCTCGAATGTCTCTCACTCTTTCTAATACGAGATTGTCCTTCAAGTTGCAGCATAAATAATTCCCATTGATGCTTGCATATGCCATGACTATCAACAAAAACCAGGGTCGAACACTAACTCACATTGGGTTATTGCTAAAAAAAACCAGTTTTTAATCACAGTAAATTGTACATGGCTTTCTCCGGAGTCATCCATCCTGATAGCCTGAAAGTGTTAATTAGTTCTAGACGAGGATGAACAAAATTGTGTTGCTACTACCAATGTTGTTTACAAAGAGATTTTCAATAATGTGTAAATACAACCGGTGATATTATGTTTTTTTCCAAGATGTAAAAATTGCTATATATCTACACAAAAATATATCTTCCATACATATGAGTTAGAATAGTAATTGATTCCTATAACTGAGTTACTAGAGAACGAGCATATTTGCCCAATTTATAAAAATCCTAAACAATGATATATAAAATCTCTAAAGTTCCAGCACCACATGCGTAACGTACATCTACACATTAGCTATTAATTAAGCAATTATTTGCTGGAATTCAAACAAGGATAACATCAGAAAACATAATCGATCCAAAACATATCTTCAATTGCATTATATAATATTTGATGCTATAATTTATATAATTATATATCGATCAAAATATTCTTAATATATTATAACAAATCCATTCTGTGCATCGCACGGGTGAAAATACTAGTAATGATAATAGTAATAGTACTATTATTATTATTATTATTATTATTATTATTATTATTATTATTATTATTATTATTATTATCATCATCATTATTAGTATTATTATTATTATGAAGATGCTCTCATTCACCGCCAACATCATTGTAAATGCTATATCTAAATGCAAGAAACTTGGGTTCAATCAATAGTATTTGATAATGACATTTTAATGGATGATATCACTTTACAAACCAACAAATAGTACATCATCTCCAATGTCATTATCAAACCTGTCCGGACGAACTATAAAGTACTTGATCACAATTAGAATTACACATGGATTTTTAAATGGTCAGACCGGTGTCCAAACAAGTGATAATGATGACACGCCATTTGCTCCCATGTAAGTGGTTTATTTGTTTCTACTTATTTTAGTTGCAATTTAACTATTTAAAATTTCGTTATGTTTTATTAAAATATATAAACATCGAGACTATTTTTTTTTAATTAATCTAGCATTTTTTTCTCTCTCTTATTATTATATGACTACTTTAACCAATTAAGGAACACTAACTTTAAAATACGCATTGGCCGTTGAAAAATTATAAAATTATATTAATATGGATTTCATTTAAAAAGTCTAAATAAGAGTTTTTCAATGATTTTTTTTATACATTAATTTTATTTGCAAAAAAAATGAATTTAATTGAAAAAATATATATAGAGAGAGAGAGAAAAATTAAGCATAATTTTAGGTTCATGATGCTACATAGTACATACATCTTGGTCCACGATATTACTATGTATGGAAAGCCATCAATCGGTCTAGCTTTTTTGTAGTACGGCTGGCTCTGTTGACTCGACTTTCTCAACCTACTGAAGCACAATGAGTCAACAGTTGCTTCCACTGAGACTCGAACCCACTCCCATCATCCATGTGAAAGTGTTAATCGGAACACCGGATGCTACTTGACCACAAAGTCTTTGGCATAGCTTATGTCTTTATGATTTGTAATACCTAGTTAATCAACAAAAAATGAAATTTGAATAATATAAATAAATTTTGGGTCAAACTAGTTTCTAAAATTTGAGTTGCAATCGTCATAGCTTATTTCAATCTCGTTAGCTCACAAAATTTTCATAGTTAAAGTCTTCACCATCATATTTGGTGTACGTTGTTGTTGTGGTGGTGTGTGTGTGTGTTTTTTTTTTTTTAATACTACTAACTCTATTACAATGCAGTATCTGTTCATAATTACTTTCTCAACCTATTGAAGCACAAGAGTATTGAAGCACAAGAGTTAGTATTGCCTCGACTGAGGCTCGAATCCACCACCTCCCGTATAAAGGGAAGGGTTTGATGCCACTGGACTACAAGGTCCTTGGCACTGAAAAAATTGATAAAAATAATATTGACAAAATAATTAATGCCTCTTTTTTATTTTGAAATACTTTTGATTCTTGATTAGGTAGTATCTTCGTACTTATAATCACTTATTTGGAAAGGTAATCAGGATGTCATCGTATTATATGGTAGTGGGCAAAAAAGGCATGAATAAAATAAAATGTAATCCTGTTTTCATATCAAAGCCATTATAGAATTGCTTCGAGAAAGTTGGCAATGTATATGATGATTGATGAAACGTATTCATGGAGAGGTGTATTGTTGAGGGTCAGGCTTACAAGTGTATGAGGACCCTTCAAATGAAATAAGGTTGTTGTTGGTCGTTGATTGTGTTAGAGAAAATCCTCTCTGACAATCGGAAATACAAGAAATTGGAAAACGAAAACCAAAAACAAATTACAAGGAAAATTAATCCACGTAAGATTAAACAATTACAAATGATGAAGATACCACGCTGGGTTGAGTGGCCTTGGAAGTTGACAGGTGAACTGTATGGACTTCAGGGTGGTTGGAAGCACGAGTCGTGTTGTCACTATCCTTAAAACCTTATTTACCGCCTCCCGGGGTGCTGGAGCGTTGCGGCCTAGGTTTCCCAGGATAAAACGTGCTACGATCCGCCGTTTAAGCACACAAACTTGGACCCGGCGAGCTAAAACGTTGGATGAACGCAGATGGCTTGAAGGAAAGGATAAGCAGAGTTTTGAGGGAGAAAGTGTTTCGTAGGTGTGTTCTGTGTAGCTTTTTTTTTCAAATCAGCTGCTTACCAACGAATATATAGTGAAGAATGGGATCATAGCATTAAATCTGGCATTTAATTTCCCATGTGTAACCTTTCCTCCACTAGCGAAATATTAACACCCACTAACTAATCCACTAGCAAGAATTAACTCTGAAATGATGATTGGAATTAATAGATTTAATTCCGTAATACCAAGAGTCATTTCTTTCACTGGATCCAGTAGGTGAACGGTCGCAGTTAGAGAGGTCACTGGAGTCGCGGTACGAGACATCGTTCCAGTCTGCGTACCTTCGAGACATCAGTGCTGGTTTGAGACATCAAGCAGTGCAAGCTGCGAGACGTCGCAGAGGTCCGCGAGACATCCGATGCGCGCGCAGTGGTTCGAGACATCAAGCAGTGCAAGCTGCGAGACGTCACAGAGGTCCGCGAGACATCGGATGCGCGACATCGCACTCTCACGCGAGAGGTCGACTTCGTCCCATGTGGTCTGAGATGGAAAACTCGTTCGTCCCATGTGGTCTGAGATGGAAAACTCGTTCGAAAATATGGCATAACTTATGCCCGCAAGTGCCGACGTACACGAGTCAAGCCTTTTCAGGCTCAGTTTGGGATTTGATTTGCACCCCCCCCCCTGCGCGCGAGAGAGAGCCTCTATGCCATACAAGTCAATTAGCTTTAAAAAGCTTCTTGTATTTATAGTGGTGCAAGTATTCATTCCCAACCAATGTGGGACAAACTACATAAGCTTTTCCACACTTGAATTCCATCTCAAATGGGTCTACTTTGAGAATCAATTTCTCATTCACCCATTATCCATTTTGAGCGTATAATATATCGATCTCTTCGTCTAAGAACGAAGAACCCGAATCCACTTTGACCCGACCTAAATTCGGAAGTGGACTCACATATATTTATACCACAAAATGGCCACTTAAAATGCCATTTTTTAGTGCTATTTTCCAACAGATTGTACGTATTAATTTGGCTTGACTACGGTGTCCCGGTTCACACTCCCACATGGGTGATGGGAGTGGGTTCGAGCCTCAGTGGAGGCAACTGTTGACTCTTTGTGCTTCAGTAGGTTGAGAAAGTAGCTATGAACAGATACTACATTAACAGAGTCAGTAGTACTCAAAAAAAAAAATTATCACTATTTACATTTCCTATTATATTGTAATTTCTTCCCTTAATTGAAAAGTTCAACTTAATTAGCCCATGTGAAAAGTTGTCACAGGCCAAAAGTATTAGAGTTACATATGGTGAAAAGTTGTCACAGGCCAAAAGTATTAGAGTTACATATGTATACTTTTATTCTACTTTTTAAAGTATTAGAGTTACATATGTATACTTTTATTCTACTTTTTAAAAAAATTATCACTATTTACATTCCCTATTATATTGTAATTTCTTCCCTTAATTGAAAAGTTCAACTTAATTAGCCCATGTGAAAAGTTGTCACAGGCCAAAAGTATTAGAGTTACATATGTATACTTTTATTCTACTTTTTACTTATACTTCATAATATGGTAAATATTGCTAAGTTATTTTTATCATACAAGTCTTAAGCTAAGAAAACTGTCTACATAACAAATATTGAAAATGAAAGTAATAATTAGAAATAGAAATTGAGAGTTTACAAAATATTTTCTAAAGTATATAATTAATATATAGAAAAGTTAGGTTATATAATTTTTTTCATAGCTAATGATGAAGTATACTCTTTTATTTAACTTATAATCATTGTGCTAGTCAATTGTCACATACTAGAATTATAAAAGAGCATATTTTACTTTTAGTTCGTAACAACTAAAATATAAGGGTGTTTGGTAAATAGTTGTTAGTTGATAACTGATATCATATTAACTTTGCTAATATATGTTAGCAATTAGGTTAGCGGGTTTAACTAGCTGATTGCATTAGCTGGGTGTAGAAAGATGTTTAGAAAATTAGTTGTTAGCTTATAGCTGATTATAGTATGAGTGTATTATGTTATTTTAACCTATAATAATAATAATAATAATAATAATCATAATCATATTATTATTGTTGTTGTTGTTTTTGTTGTTGTTATTATTACTAGTATTTTGGCCCATAATATTTTAAGAATATTTGCTATAATATTTTAAGAATATTTGGATCGATATACAATTATATAAATTATAACATCAAATATTAAATAGCACAATTGATGAAATTTGTTGGACCGATTATGTTTTCTGATGTTTTCCTTACTTGAATTAGAGCAAATAATTGTCCAATTACCCGTACGATATTATATATTTAGATAATAAAAATAAAGATAAAATAATAAAAAAATTTAATATTGAACATGTACATTTATTTGATTATAAAATTAGTGCAAAAGTATTACTCAATTAATTGAATAATATATGACTTGTTTGTCTACAATTATCTTAAAAAGATCAACATGTAATATAACTTATGTAATTATATTATTACTAAAATAAATATGAGAAAAATTAGAAATAATTTAATTATAATTATTATAAAAATAAATTCAACGACCAATGTTTAGTTTAATTATCATAATAATTATTACGCAATTATTAATAGTCAATTATACTAATATATGTGTAATTATACTTTTATAACTTAAGTATATTCATGTTTCATCGCATTTAGTTTTTTCTTCCTCATCGATATTTGAATGAATTAATTGTAATTATTATAAATAATCTAACAACCCATGTTTAATTAATTTTTTTAAGTTTAAATAATTTAAAGTTTTCAAAAGGAATTGAAAGTGCAATTAACTTTTTTAAAAGTTTTTAAAAAATAATTTTCAGTCAATTAGTAATGTCATTTTCCTTTCCAATTTGCCTAATTTTCATTTCTTTTTCGTTAAAATCTTTTTATATTTTCAATCAATTAGCCAAATTAGTTTCCTTTTCCATTTTATCTTTACTATTGTTTGGGCGGAAATTTCACAAAGGATTATTTTATATTTATTAATAGTAGTGTAGATATAGAAGTATAGATAAGTATTTGAATTATTATTATTGGTGTAAATAATAATTAATAAATTATTTTTTCCTTATAAAATTAGGCCGAATTTGTTTTCATTATTCTCACAATTATACTGGTTTAATTATTCACATAATTTGGTAAATAAATTTTTTTTTTACCAATTAAAATTTATTAATTTTTTTACCAATTAATTAATAATATTAGTTTGTGCAGTATAGAACAGATCCAGTATAGAACAAAATTTTAAGAAGAATTTACCAATTAGCTGATTGCTATCCACTCCTCCGGGAGCCTTTAACGATCCAAAATCTTTGAACTTGAACATGTGTTTGTAAATGGATGCAAGTTCCCTAAGGAAGATCATGAAATTTTAAAAACCAAGCAAAAGCTGAAAAACTCAAAAAGAAAAAAAAAAAAAAAGAAGAAGAAGAAAAAAAGGCAGCATACTAACACGTAAAAAATGCATAACAATAAATACAAAATAAAGCAATATGACCAAACATGACCATGATTTTATTCCTATTAAATAAAACAATATACAATTGAGCAATATTAAATAAAACAATACCTTGACTGCAACAACAGAATTTGCAGATTTGAAAGTGGAGAGGTCTGGAATAATTGCATTGTGTTCTGCATTTCTCTTTTAAAGTTCACAATATAGGATTAGGGATTTATATAAGGTTGTATCTTATTACGATAGAATTGTAGTATGATAGGAATTGTAATGTAGAACTGTGATACAATAGGAATTGTAATGTAGAATTGTACAACGAATAGGAAAATAGGAAATAATCGCATCCTAAATATTGTAGGACTATTTTGGGCGGGAAGTTTAAAGTGAGGATTTTATTTTTATATATAGTAGTCTTATTACTATAGAATTGTAGTATGATAGGAATTGTAATATAGAATTGTGATACAATAGGAATTGTAATGTAGAATTGTACAACGAATAGGAAAATATGAAATAATCGTATCCTAAATATTGTAGGACTGTTTTGGGCTGTAAATTTAAACTGAGGATTTTGTTTTTATATATAGTATAGATTATTATAAAATTATTATATATACAATTTATATAAAAAAAAAAATAAACATATGTTCACGGGCTTGGAAGCCCATGAACACTAATCAATAATTGCATGTCTCTTTGCTAATTACCTTCATGGTACTAGGCAACGAGCTTTTGAGCCCCTTCGACGGGCTGAAGCACCCTATTGCTTAGTACCTTGAAGAGATAATAAGAGTAATAGGATTGGTAGATGAGACTATTGAACCCATCTACACAGTCTCATTGTTTTTTTTTTTTTAATTATTGGGGGTGTTTTTAGAAAAAAATATTTATTTTCTTGAAATGTTGATCGATAAAGTTGTTTTGAGCAACGTTTTGAATTTTAGTGTTTTGAAACAATAAGTTAATACAAAAAGATGATTAACTAAACACTTATATTGGTTATTTGATTTGTGGTCAAACAAGCCAAATTTGATTGATAAGCTATGTTACCAAACAGGGCCCCATGTCACATTTATAGGGCGTTTGGTTTGAAGGAATGAATTAGAGGGGAAAAAAATTGTAATCCGGTGGAAAAAAAAAAGAGTAAGATGTGAATAAAGTAGGAATTCAAATTACAATATTTGGTAGGGAGGTATAGAATTATTGGGAATGAAAATGAAAGACGTGGTATAAAGACTAAAATGTCATTGTATAATAATAATACTTATAATAATCAAGGGTAAAAAAATGTCTTTTTTCTTTTTCCCTTCCCCTTCCCCATTGAATTGCAATTCATATGAGGGAAAGTATGAATTGCAATTCAACAAAATGAGGAAATTGCAATTCCTTCCCGCCAAACACTATAATTTGGATGGCCAAAGAATTGTAATGTAATTGAATTGCAACTACATCCAACCAAACATTTCATTAGTTCTACATTTTTTTTGTCACATTAAATCTTTAACTTTCATTTTCATTACACATTTAGGGTGTGTTTGGTTGACAGGTTTGGTATAAGGTATGAGTATTAAAGTGATTGTTATTGTTTGATTGACAGGTTTTTAGAATACTACTATGGGTTTGGAATACCCCATTAATTGAAAAACTCATACCCTTATTAAATAAGGGTTTCGATCATTTCCCTTCCTCATTTCTTCCACAACTATTAATAATCATTCTCATTCCACCCTACTACCAAACGTGCAAAATACTTTCACAAAAACCCATTACTCTTACCAAGTATTTGATACTCATACCAATTCCAATTTCCATATGCGAACCAAACACACCCTAAATGTTATCATTCAATTAAAATAGTTTACAAGAGAGAATAAAAAAATTAGATGTTGAGACAAGATACTTATTGAATGATAAAATTGCATATTAGTCATTTTTATTAAATAATAAAATGACAAAATTTAAAAAAAAAACTAAATGTGAAAAACAAATAAAAATCATCGATTGTGATTAAATTTTAAAAAATAATAATAAATGTAATAATAATAATATAATAATTGATTATTAAAAGTGAATTCGCTCAATTATATAAATTGTCTTTTTCAATTCGCAGTACTGTCAACAGAAGTTAGTCAAGAAAAGGCTGGAAAGTGGGAGCAAAGAAGCTTCTCCTATTCAATTATGAATACTTGACAGTTGACAGGCACAGCCGCACAGGCCAGCATCATGCGCGCAGGATGTCGTGTCCATGTCGAGTGCTTTTCCAAGGTTACACTTCTCTAAACTCTTATCTCGTTGCTGCCCGCATATACGCTAATATTTACTCTTATCTCGTTGCTGCCCGCATATACGCTAATATTTTTGCGGTGCACGTTGCAATAAAATATAAAAAGTAAAATAGATTGAATAGAATTATTATAATTGTATGAGATGAATTAGAGATAGAATATTACAAAGAATTTCTAAAAATAAGACATGATGTCGTAATAATAGTGCAATAGGCATTATGCAAGGAAAATTCTAAGGCAAAAACTTGTTTGAGACCGTTACACCATAAGACAGGTCGAGTCGGGCCAGATCAAGATGCAAATGTAACACTTATATGCACAAATGTCATACTTATATGCTCAAATGTAATACTAATTAGGAATAAAATTTTGTTATTTATAAGGGTAAATGTAATACTTTTAAGGGAAAATACAATACTTTTACATTTCGATTTAAAAGTATTACATTTTTTCTCAAAAATATTATATTTGCCCTTATAAGTAATGTGCACTTATCAACATTACTTATTATGAAAATTTTATTACTTTTTCTCTTATAAGTAACAAAAATTGTATTCTTGATTAGTGCTATATTTGAGCATATAAATATGACATTTACACATATAAGTATGACATTTGAATAGTGCTTTGACCCAATCCGACCCGTCTCACGAATAAGGATCCGTGAGATAATCTCACATAAGTGTGACCCAAATCCTAATTAATCTTGCTAAACCCATGGTAACCACAAGATCATGTCAACATTCACGCGCATAAGCTACAGAGCTGAGCTAAAAATGGACATCTCGATTCCGGAGATGGACTCTGCGGTGTCTAAATGCTGCTTGGGTCGATCACAGAGGCCAGGTTCGGGTACTTAGGCCACGTGACCCGGGTAACCACCGCCAAGTACAACCACTCGGGTGGTGCTATTCGAGTTTCTCGCTTATCTTGGGCTTCAAAACTATTATATTGCACTTTTTGAGGCAAATCTAATATTTTTATCAATAATAATAATTATTATTATTATTATTATTATTGTTGTTGTTGTTGTTGTTGTTGTTGTTGTTGTTGTTGTTGTTGTTGTTGTTGTTGTTGTTGTTGTTGGGATAATCACTATGATGTTGTATACTTGTATATATAGCTACTTATAATGAAGAAGCGAAAGTAAAATATATGCTAAAGTGTCATCTCGCACCATGAACCATAAGCGATTTGTCATGCCGCACCCTAGACTTTAATAAGTGACTAATCGATGCACAAACCAAATTTTTTTTCCACCTATTCTTTTTAGCCGGTTTCCCTTTTGCCTAGGTGACATGGCACCGGTAAAATGTGATGTGGCTTTGTTCCTCCTTATTTCCAGTATTAATATAGAATACCTTTGCTTGTTGCCTTGTATACAGTTCTCGAATTCACAGCTCTGTGTCCACATCTACTTGCTCCGGCCGACGACGCAATCAGACACCACCATTTCCTCCGGCGAGAAGCTCTTCTTGGACGAAACACTCAGCGTAGAAGATGTCATCTTCCTCGAATTCGTCTCGAGTGAGAGTAAACATGGATTATGAACCTAGTATTTATTGTAATTGTGGGTTGAAAGCTCCTATTTGCACAAGTAGAGAGTCGGGAAAGTAATTCTTTGGGTGTTAAAGATGGAAGGTAAGGGCTTTGTCATCTTGTGAATGAATTTGGATTTTCAATTGATAAAGTTAGGGTTTTCTAAAATTTGTGGGTTTTTTTTTTCATAATTGAATTGTGTAGGATGGGAATGGATGTGGCTTTTTCCTTTGGAAGGATCAGAATGCAAGGAGGTGTGAAAGTGAGCAAGAAGACCTAAAGAATCTAGTGGTGTCTTTGAGGGGTGAATTTGAAGGTGTGAGAGCACTCATTTTAAATGAGTATAGTGCAATGAAAAAAGAAAATCAATTGTTAAGGATGGAGTGTTTTTTTCTGTTAATTGTAATTGTGGTGATGCTTTTAGCCAAAAATTGTAGTTAGAAAATGTAAAAAGTTGTTCACATTGTAATGAAATGTTGCCAGTTTGCAATTTCACTTTCCAGTAGCCATTTACTATAAAAAAACAAAAAGTAGCCATTTACTGCCTCAATTTGTTGTTTGGTTTTAGTCCAGGTCTTAGCCGCAAGAGATCGACTAGTGCGACCAGGAGATCACCGCTATCGCGATCTTCCATCGCAACTGCGCCTCGAGACATCGCATGTCTCGCGCGCTGCCAGTCGCGAGACATCGCTGATGTCTCGAACTGCCCAGTCGAGACATCAACGATGTCTCGACGTTGCCCAGCCGCTCGAGACATCGATGTCTCGACACAGCTCGCCTTCAAGATATCAGCTCTCGTAGGCTGTGGACTGAGTCGATGTCTCGACGCAGCTCACCTTCGAGAGATCAGCTCTCGTAGGCTGTGGACTGAGATGGAAAAACGGAAAAACGTTCGAAATACAAACTTAATTGCCAAATATGCACAATACCAACATAATTCAGCTCAATTTGACTGCTTTAACTTAACAAACAAGTGTCATATACATTGTCAAAAACTGCCAAAAACTGGCATACACATTTGGCATAATTTGTCTCACTTTCACTACACATTTGCCAAAAACTGGCATACAAACTTACATACAAACTTAACTGTCAAATATAGCACAATACCAACATAATTCAGCAGCCTATTTAGTAGCAAAAAACTGCCAGGACAGTAGCAAAAAACATACAATAATCAGTAGCTAACAACAAACTACAAGTAGTCTAATTCTTCAATCTGCTAGCATCTTCAATAGTGCTTTCTTGAGTTCCAACAGTACTTTCTTCTGCTCCTCTGGCTCTAACACTAGCAGGCCCAGATGCTCCTAGTTTCCTTGACAAAGTTGGACAAAATCTTTTGTTGTGCCCTTTCCTCTTGCACAGTTGACAGGTCATTATTCTTCCTTTCCTTGACAGCTTTCTAACCTCTGTACTCAATATGTTCTTGTCTTTGTTCTTTTCATCATCTTGAAGCTTTCTTTTTTTTCTTTGGCCTGCCAGTCATCTTCCTTACGACTGGAGCATGGATCTCATCTCCTTCAGTTTTTGGCCAAAACATTTCTCCATTCATTGGCTCTATGACATACTCATAGGTCTTCAAGTACTTATCCTTACTATACAACTCATGAATGTACTCATCTGGTTGATGGCCCTTGTGAAATATAGCACAAATGGAATGAGAACATGGCAACCTTGTCAACTGCCAAAGTCTACAAGAACAGGTCCTCATCTCTAAATTCACCTTGAATTGAAATCTTCCTTTTTTGACTTCATATCCATCAGCTCCATTATAAACAACTTCCCACTCTGCACTTCCAAGTATGTTCTCATTCAATTTCTTCATCACAAATAGCCCATAATTCCCACTCCATCTACCAGCAATTGTCTTCTTCTTTGCAATCCTCTTCATCACAGATACTCTTATATCATCTAGCATTGGAATAATATTTTTGGACCTTGCATTCAACTCAGATTTTGCATATGAGACACCAAATCATGAGAAAAAGGAATTCTTAAATTTCTAAACCCCTGAACTAGGTACAAATAATTCATAATAAATTTAAATATATATAATAAAAAAAAAATCACAGCAAAGTTTAAAATAAAAAAGCTACAGCGAAATCTATCTTATTCTAACTAATGAGAGAAAAAAATCACCCAAATCATAACAAAAATAGAGTTTATACATAGATGCTTGGGTGGAAATTAGTTGATTAGGGTTTGTATTTGGATATGAATCTTCTCTTGTAAGCTTGGGTCCTTTGGAAGACTTTCACTAGGGTTTTGCAGAGATAAAGGCAGAGAGAATAGTGATGAGATGAGGGGAAAATAGTGAAATTAGAAGCAGAGAAAATTTTATTATACTGTAGTATAGTGAGATCAGGGGAAAACCATATCACAGACGAAGGTTCGTAGGCCTCTTTAGTTTGTGAGAACAGCAAAATACACATGTAATTATCAAAATTAAAAGGATCTAATCCATTCTAAATAACTAACCTTGCTGGCGAGAAGAAATTACTGAACCATGGTGCCGATGCGGAAACGACAATACTCTTGTCGCAGTGGAAATGGTGATGGTGTCACGGATGGGTGTTGGTGAAGATTGTACTGCCGGACTGCTACTATGGTAGTGTAGAGAGGTGAAGTTGAGGATGGTACTAATTGAAGATTTTTAGACAAAATTTTTTTTTATTTCTAAAGGGATTGTTAGGCGCCAAATGATAAAAAGTTTCCCGCAAAATATTTTTACTTTTTCTGACGTTTTATACAAAAAATGATTTTTAAAATAAAATATTTAGGGACGTTTATTATAAAACGTCATTAATTCTATATCTTTACTGACAAAAAAATCATATTTCATCAGCAAACATTACAAAAAAAAAATTATTGTCTCTACCAAAATATACAGTGACGTTATTTAATATAACGTCGCAAATTATTATTTTTAGCGACGTTTTCTAGAGCGTTGCTAAAATTTTCGTCGGGAAATGAAAGATTTCTTGTAGTGACAATGTCTTGTTGAATGCCTCACTCAAGTTGTTGTCCACCAAATCACATTTGACATCTTCTTTGAAGAATGCTTTGCACCAAAACTGCATAGGGTACTTCTGTAGATCTTGAAGTGTTGTACTATCTACTTCCATTCTACCCATTTCTGACTAACTATCCCTAAGCTGAACTGAGAGTTGCATTTATGGTCCAACATAATGGCTTTCACCTGAAAGCACCTAGTTCTTTCTTCCCACCCTGCACTAACATGAAACTCACACCCCTTTCCAAGGCATTCAACCCTAACATAGTCCTACGTACCTTACTTACTCGTCCACTAGTTCGTCCACTGCCTCGTTGCACTTAGGAATTTAGGGTTTCAGTCGTCGGAGGCTCGTCGTCCGTCCACTAGTTCGTCCTTAATTCAACGCGATTTAGAGTGACAGGATAAATTGAAATTAGGGTTAGCTTTTGTGTATTAGATTTGGGTTTAATTGAAGGAGTTGATGAAATGGCTGCCACCACAACTAATTTTAACACATCAAAAAGTAAACACATCCACATCAGCATCGTATAACCTATTACCTAAACGAAACCGGCTAAAAAGACTAGGTGGAAAAAAAAAATTTGGTTTGTGCATCGATTAGTCACTTATTAAAGTCTAGGGTGCGGCATGACAAATCGCTTATGGTTCATGGTGCGGGATGGCACTTTAGCCTAAAATATATCTAATTGGTTTAGAAACTTCCTGCTCTCTTATCTCTTTTTTAGAGTTACGCTGTTGCTACAACCACAATCATATTTTCTTTCCCCTACTTTTTAGAATTTTTGTCTTAGGGTGGATTTGAAAAGTAGGAAAATGACTTTTGAAAAATATTGCAGGGAAAATGAGTCATTTTTAAAAAAATTATTTCATTTATAGTGTTTGGTTGCATACTGAAAAACTGTCTTTATGTGTTTGGTTCATTTTCTGAAAAATGAGTGGAAAATGAGTAGAAATGTATAATTATATATTTTTATAATTTTATTTAAAATATAAAAATATATAAACTAATAATAATTTAAAAAAAAAAAACTAAAATCGTCGATGCTATGATTTTCAGCGGAAGCCAGAGTAACGAAGGTCGTCGCTGCTCTGGTTTCCGCCAGAGCAGATCTCCTCTAGTTCCGCCGGACTGGAGAGGAACGGCTTGTGCCGTCCCTCTCTGGTAGGAAGCCATTTTCCAGTTCCGGAAAATGACTTCCAAACTTTTTGTCCGGAAGTCATTTAAAAAAAAAATTAACCTATTTTTCGTAATCAACGGAATTTATTTTCTATTGACCATATTTTTTAGAGTTTGCCAAACATTAAACACCCACAAAAAATACACCCTTAAATAAAGCATTCCATATAACTTCAGGGCTGTGTCACACCATTGTACTGTTATGCCTGACGCATAGCACGCAATAACTAGCTAGCATGCATTGCATGCCGCTTTACATATCTTGGAGATACTATAATATATTATTAATTGTATTAAAAAATATATATATTATTAATTAAAATATAAGACTCTTTTTTTTTTTTTTTGAGAACTCTTGATTTATTATAAGACTTAAAAGTGTAATCTGGTTAGGTTTGTCAAACTCTTGATTTATTATTCACAAAATTTTAAATTTTATTTTTAATAGAATCAATTCATCGGCGTCTAACTTTTTAGTGTTTTTTTTTTTTCTTGTTCTATTTAAGAATTACAAAATTTTAAATTTAATTTTTAATAAGAACAACTTATCCTCCTTAGTGTATACTCTCAACTTGTAGCGTAATTATATATATATTTTTGAACGTGTAGTGCAATTATATAAGACAATTCTAATCTAGTAAGTTGGGTCAACTCAAACCGTTTACACTGAATAGTATGATTTTACATAATACTAGTTCCAATTCAACATGGGTCATCCAGTAGCAAGTACAGACATGTTTAAGATGGAGTTGCTGATAGGATATAAAACTAATAACTAATTTTGCAAAGAAATGAAAATGAACTAACACATCATAGTCTTAAACTGATGTCCTAGCATTCGATTCCTCTGCAACATCTTGAATTAGTTTGTCAATATTAAGGAAAGATGAGCCTCCTTCCTCCATTGCCCTCCTTGCCATTTCTCCAAGCTTTTTCATTCTTTCTCTTCTCATTTCAGCCTCCTCTCCTCCACCCATCACTTCCTCAATGGCCACTACGATATCATCTCTATTCACTTGGACTCCTGTCTGTTCTTCCGCTCCGAACAAAACAGGAAACTCCACTCCACCCCAAACTCCGATTCTTAGTACATTCACAATTAACCTCTCGTTCAAGAATTGCTCCCCGAAAAGTGGCCAAGTGATCAAAGGCAAGCCGAAAGTAATAGCTTCTAGGGATGAGTTCCACCCGCAGTGAGTTAAGAATCCCCCGATAGACGGGTGAGACAAGATTAGTACTTGTGGAGCCCAACCATAGAGGACAAGCCCTTGTTGCTCTTTAACTCTTTCCTCGTACTTTTCTTGGCGAAGCCAGTTTTGAAACTCATCAGACATGTACCTGTAACTCTGTAAGTACTTTCCCACATATAATATAATATATTGTATTATTAGTATTGTGGTTAGTATGACAATGATTTAGTTCGAACCGAACTGTACATTGTTAGAGCCGAACCAAAATCGAAACTGACTATACGTTCTGGTTCCACTTCCAATTTAAGAAATTCTGGAACTGGAACTGCCTGTTCCGATTCCATAATTGAGAGAAAAAAAAAAAAAGAAAAAAAAAAAGCCTGTGGCCAGCAGGCCACTTCCAGTGGGCAGTCTACTGGCGCAAAGGCCAGGCTCACCGAGTCAAGCCTGGCCTTTGCGCCAGCCATAGATTCCAAAGGAACCTCTGGCCTTTGTGCCAGTTTGTGGTCATATCTACTTTGTGCAGGTGTGCTATTGTTTAAAAAGATCATATATTTTCATATACCCACTTTTTTTTATCTTTATTTACTAGTTTAGTAGTTCTAAATCATATATACTCCATTGTTGTAACTAATTAAAAAATTTAAGAAAAAAAGGGACAAAATATCACTGTCAGGGAAGCATAGAATGAAATTGATATGCTATCATTTATTGCATGCAATCATTAATCTACAGGCACACATATGGTTGCATTATGGCAAGGCAAAAACAGGCAAGAAAACCCAAAAAAAAAAAAAAAATCACATTTTGAATGGGCGGTTCAAATCGGAATCATCAATTCATCCGATGAATTCATTTTCGGACAGAAACCAGAGTCGTGGTCATGATTAGTTGTGCAGCAAGTGAATGATTAAGTAAATAAGTGATTTCGTCACTTAGATAATTTAAGATATTCAATTTGGATTTAACTGAATTCCTGTCTATGGCAGGTAAGCTTTTAAGCAAAATAGTTCTTTCACACTTCCTATAGGTCGTGTTTGGGAGAGAGATCAATGTTCGAAATTTGACAATGAGGTGTGTGAGATTATGTCTAAAATACACCGATCTCTTGTAAGTACAGTCATTTGACACTATCTATTGAGCCACTAAGTTTCTGTGATGTACTTTCTTTCACATGCTAGGTCAGTTGGGACATGGGGGCATGGGGCCTTTAAGATTGAAGCTAGATTTAATCTTTTGAGAGATGCATACACACACCAACTAGTATTTAAGAAATAAATAATAGACAAAAACATTAACCTTACTCTAAAAGTTTCTTCAACTATGACTAGAGATATTCAAGTGATTGTTGTTACCCGGAAAAATTTCTTAGTGATTTAAATTTCCTTCCTTTTATGTTAGTATATAATAATATGTAACAGTACCTGATAACCCAAATGAAAGGGCGGTTTGATGACTCCAGTCCGAGCCCAAGCTCTATCATCTGATGAGTCGGCAGTCGCGAGAGGCTTCCGAGGCAGACGAAGAGGACGGAGTTGGGTTCCATGGAGTCAAGCCATTTCAAGCAGTGGTGCTTATCAATGGAGGGCTTATTCCCCCTTTCAGCCATGTCCGATTCCTCCTTATTGCACAGAGAAACAGGGCCGATGGCCCAAACCTTTCTCCCTTTCTTGAACTCCTTGATGTATTCCGGTTCCAGCTCCTCGAAGCTGTTCACCAATATCCCAAAAGCGCTATCCTCCGCGTCTTTCTTGTCCTTGGCAAACTTTCTGCGCTCCTCGGAGCTGATGGGTTTCACCAAGTGCGTGAGTTGAGCTTTGGTTATTTCAATCTTATTTGGCAGTCCAGGCACTTCAAAGTACTGGGATTCAGACTCTACGGTTTCTAAACCATCCCAGTTCCATAAATTGTGCATACAAAGCAGAGAGAAGGAACACATCCCATGAAAAACAATTCTCGGGATGTTAAGGCTCCGGGCGATATTTGTCGTCCATGGGAGGCACCAATCGGAGATTAAGCAGGTGGGGGTGGGTTTCATCTCGCTCACAAGTTCCTGGATTCTGGGTTGAAGCATCTTGGTGGCGGCGTAGAAGTTCATTCCCATTTCGAAAGAAGGGAGTAAGTCCACATTCTCGCAGCCCTCTGGTAAGCCGACCTCGGCGCAGGGGAAACCGAGGTGGAGGACTTGGATTGGGAGCCCAGATTGTTGCGCGCGATCAATCACGGATTTGACTCGGCTGGCGTTATGGTGAGTTAGGAAAATTGTTATTCTCACGCCCCTATGGGCTAGTAATCTGGCTATGTCTATCATGGGGATCATGTGGCCTTGAGCCATGAATGGAACTAACACGAAATGAGGCTGCTGCTGCTCTGTTATCACCGCCATCGATCGCCACCTACTGGAAAATGGAAACTGCCTTTCTGGACTTACAGGCTTTGCTTAGCTTAGCTTAGTGTGTTTTGATATATATATGCATCACAAGTGGGAATTGAAGTTCTGGGCATCTTCTAGGCATGATTAAACCTTTGTAATGATGATGTAAGGGCATACCGCATGCAATTATTTGCTTGGATTGGTTTATATATATATATATATATATATATATATATATATATATATATATATATTTCTTTATAAACCTAACTGACCCTATTACATTGTACCCTATGTTCATCTATACTTTTTCAATTTACTGAACCACAAAGAGTCAATTCACATCCACTCCATGTGAAAGAATTACTATACGTTATCTGAGCACAAGGTGCTTGGATTGGTTAAATATAATGAAAGAAAAAATATATTATTTGAACACTTAAAAGTTCTACAAAGCACTTGTCAAGATTTTGTGGCCTAATGAAATTAAGTTGTACTCTCATATGAAAAGTTGTGAGTAGTATTGTAACAAGAGTAAGTAGTACTTAGAAAAAAAGTTCTACATAGTACTTCTTATTTTTATTTTGAATTTAAAATATTGATAATGGATTTTTTTTTTTTAAGATTTAAAGGATAAAGATAACTTATTATCTGTTAATTTATGAAGAAATAAAATTGAAAGAGTTGAGATCAGAAATCCATATGGTAGAACTTATAGTGAAACACCTTTGTTATGGATTATTGATTGGTCCCGACATTCAATAGCAAAATGACAACCGACAGCTTTGCCTTATGCTGACAGCCATGAATTCTTATCCTTTAGAAAGAGTTTTATTATATAAATTCTCAAAGTCTAGTCTATCATGGATCAAAGTTCACATAAGTATTTTGATATTTAAATTTTAAAAGATTTTGTAATTTTCTGGTTTCTCATGCCTCTACACAGCTACTAATATATTCCAACTATAAAATTTATATTCTTAATGTACAGAATAGACACAAAATTTCATAACATAAGGCATAAATTCATAACATAAAGACACATAATATGTCGTGTTACACAACTGTCAACTATTAGTCTATTTTAGGTACAAAATCCATACTCTTAAGTTACAAACTTTCATAACGTAAGATACGGAAATTCAAAAGACAATACATACACATGTTATATATTTACTTATTTTCAAATTTGATTTAGGTAGAGAATTTATGCTCCATAGGTATATAATTTCACAACACAAGATATAAATTCATAACATAAGACACACAATATGTTGTGTATTACACAACTACTAATACAAAAGGGCATGTTCGGTATTATAGTATAAGAGCTATTCCCAAATACTTGGAAATAGCTAATACTAGGGGTCCCCTAGGAATGACTATTCCCCCTACAAAGGGAATAACTCATTCCCGTGAATGTTATTCCAAGGAATAGAATGACGAACCAAACAGTGAAATAGGTCTATTCCCGGTAATGATATTCCATTCCCGACCTATTCCACGAACCAAACATGTTATTAAGGTATCTTGCATGCCGCTTCACATATCTTGGAGATACTATAATATTATTAATTAAAATATAAGACTTAAAAGTATAATCTGGTTAGGTTTGTCAAACTCTTGATTTATTATTCACAAAATTTTAAATTTTATTTTTAATAGAATCAATTTATCGGCATTCTTTATGTATACTCTGAACTCGTGTAATGTAGTTATATCAGACATGGTCAATTCAAATCGCTTACATTGAGAGATTGGTATCTCTTCATCAATTAAATTTTTAGGAAAGTGTTTTTCGAAAATATAATTGATAGAAATAATTTTATAGAGAAAATTAATTAACATGTTTGAAAACATAACAATTAAATTACAGTAAAATTTAATCGACATGTTTCGTTGGTTTATTCTTTCCCATGACACTTTTTAAAATGATTATCCTTGATATATACTAAACATACCTTATATTGTGTGTGTGTGTAATATGCAGTACTACTATATATACATAGGAATAATATATACACATAAGGTATACACAAATATAATATATGCGGCACTGCAATCTAATCAAATTACAAATCATATTACACATGAAAAAACTTTAACTATATGTGTGAATATTTAGATAAAGAATGTATAATAGTGGGAGAGTCAAATTTTTTATATTTATAAGAGATTTTTAACATGAAAATATGACACCTAAAAAAGATAAATTTGTAGTTAAATAAATTGGAAGATTCTAATCTCACCCTCTTTTGGTGGGATTTTTTTTCTTTGATATTTTTTATTAGATCACACTTGTGTGACACCGTTTCAATAATCGTTATTCGTGAGACGGGTCGGATCGGTTCGATGCAACATGCAAATGTCATACTTATATGCTCAAATGTAATACTAATCAGGAATTCAATTTTTGTTACTTATAAGAGAAAAAGTAATACAAAGTAATGTTGACAAGTGCTCCTTACTTATAAGGAAAAATATAATACTTTTGAGGAAAAATGTAATACTTTTAAATCGAAATGTAAAAGTATTGTATTTTACCGGCGAAGACCGGTGCACATAGATGAAGAAACCGGTTGAGAAGAGTTCAACATGAAATGACTATATTGTCCCTATACTTAACACCCATTTGACACCTTAACTAACGGAGAACAATTTTAAGTATTAATACAAAAGTCTAGGACTACTTTATGACACCAAAATTGTTTTGGATAAAATTGAGAAAAATCACTATAGTCGAAGGCAATTTTTGAATATTAACTCAATTATAAAATTATCTTTTTTTTTTTTTTTTAATTACTATCGACAGAAGTTGGTCAAGAAAAGGAAAGTGGTTGGAAAGAAGGTTATTCAGTTATCCTTTTCAATTTATGAATAGTTGATAGGCACAGGTTAGCATCATGCGCGGAGGATGTAGTGTCCATGTCTAGTGCTTTTCAAAGATTACACATTTACACTTCACTGAATTGAACTCTTATCTCGTTGGTGCGCGCATATTTTTGCCGTGCGGCGGCTGTGCACGTTACAATACCATCATTGCTATGTTCGACGGATGGCATGCAGTGATGCAGAACATATCTTGCAGAGCTTTTTTTTTTTTTTTTGTTTCGTATTATAGTCTGAACTTCATAAATTGATACTTATGTTTATATAGGGTAATCATTCTAATTTAGTTTCAAGACTTAACATCAAATTGTACAGTTTTACGTATAAAAAGTCTAAACTTCTACTTTGATGCTGGAAGTAAGTCTTTAAGTAATACTACTTCTTAACTACTAGACTAATGTCACGTAAGTTGATAGAATTATTAACTTTGTAATCATAAGTTTTAAATTTAACTTTTTAATGTTGTTTTTTTTCTCCCTTAAGGATTACAAAATTTTAGATCTAATTTTTAATAAGAACAACTCATCCTTTTTAGTGTATACTCTCAATTTGTGTAGCATAATTATATATATATTTTTGAAATGTGTAGTGTGATTATATAAGACAATTCTAATCTAGTAAGTTGGGTCAACTCATATCACTTACACTGAATGATATGATTTTACATAATACTAGTTCCAATTCGACATGGGTCACCCAGTAGCAAGTACAGAGATGTTTAAGATGAAGTTGATAGCATATATTAAGAAATGAAAATGAACTAACACATATCATAGTCTTAAACTGATGTCCTAGCATTCGATTCCTCTGCAACATCTTGAATTAGTTTGTCAATATTAAGGAAAGATGAACCTCCTTCCTCCATTGCCATCCTTGCCATTTCTCCAAGCTTTTTCATCCTTTCTCTTCTCATTTCAGCCTCCTCTCCTCCACCCATCACTTCCTCAATGGCCACTACAATATCATCTCTATTCACTTGGACTCCTGTCTGTTCTTCCGATCCGAACACAACAGGAAACTCCATTCCACCCCTCACTCCGATTTTTAGTACATTCACAATTAACCTCTCGTTCAAGAATTGCTCCCCGAAAAGTGGCCAAGTGATCAAAGGCAAGCCGGAAGTAATGGCTTCTAGGGACGAGTTCCACCCACAGTGACTTAAGAATCCTCCGATAGACGGGTGAGACAAGATTAGTACTTGCGGAGCCCAACCATAGATGACAAGCCCTTGTTGCTCTTTAACTCTTTCCTCATATTTTTCTTGGCGAAGCCAGTTTTGAAACTCATCAGACATGTACCTGTAACTTTGTAAGTATTTTCCACATATAATAAAATATAATATAATATAATATAATATAATATAATATAATATAATATACTGTATTATTAGTAACGATAATGGTTCGGTTCGAACCGAACTATGCACTGTTAAAATCGAACCAAAATCGAAACGGATTGTACGTTCTGGTTCCAGTTCCAATCTACAAAATTCTGGAACTTGAACTGCCTGTTACGATTCCAGAATCGTAAAAAAAAAAAAAAAAAAAAAAAAAAACCTGTGGCCACTGGCAGTGGGCAGTCTACTGGCGCATAGGAACGTCTGGCCTTTGTGCCAGTTTGTGGTCATATCTACTTTGTGCAGGTTTGCTATTGTTTAAAAAGATCACTTTTTGATCTTTATTTACTCCATTGTTGGAACTAATTAAAAATTAAGAAAAAAAGGGACAAAATATCACGTCAGGGAAGCATAGAATGAAATTGATATGCTATCATTTATTGCATGCAATTATTAATCTACAGGCATACATATGGTTGCATTATGGCAAGGCAAAAACAGGCAAGAAAATCCCAAAAAAAAATAAAAAAATCACTGTTTGAACTGACCGTTCAAACTGGAATCGCCCATTTGTCCATTTTCAAATAAATGAATGATTAAGTCAATAAGTGATTTCGTCACTTAGATAATTTAGGATATTTAATTTGGATTTAACACAACTTCTGTCTATAATGATGGCACAAAATAGTTCTCCCACACTTTTTATAGGCATTGTTTGGGAGAGAGATTAATGTTTGAAATTTGGCAATGAGCTGTGGGGATTATGTCTAAAATAAATGGATCTTTTGTAAGGACTGGTATTTGACACTGTCTATAGAGCCACTAAGTTTTTGTGATGTACTTTCTCTCACATGCTCTATCAGTTGGAGCACGGAACCTTTAGTTGAGCATGAATACACACACCATCTAAGTATCTAAAGATTTTTTCATGACTAGAGATATTGAAGTGATCGTAAAATTTTGGTTGAATGTTACCAGAAAATTTCTCGTAATTTAAGTTTCCTTTGGTATATAATATCTAACAGTACCTGATAACCCAAATGAAAGGGCGGTTTGATGACTCCAGTGCGAGCCCAAGCTCTATCATCTGAGGAGTCGGCAGTCGCGAGACGCTTCCGAGGCAGACGAAGAGGACGGAGTTGGGTTCCATGGATTATAGTTTTTAAAAATGAACAAACAATTTAAAATTAAATAAATTTACAAACAATCACTTTGTTATCCTAATAAATGATAAATTAGTACTTATAAAACAAAACTTACAAAGCGAAACCATAAATCTTGATGACATGGGACAACAAATTATAAAACAGTTCAAATGTGTGTGATAGAAAATATTCATAACAAAATACGAAACATAATTAATTAGATAAAATGGTTCAAATAGAAAATTCATTACAAATCTTCACATGCAAGCGTATTTAAAACTTTACAACAATTGTAAATGAATTTATTATCAAAGGGCTATAACCATGCACCATGCTCAACAAAAACATTTGTCAAACAAATAAATAGTAATATCCAAAAATTAAACACTTTAAGAAGCCACAGCTTTGCCGCTCGACCACAAGGCTTTTGATAAAATTAAACCCTTTAATCATAATGATATAATATAATTATTTACACACATATACATATAATACTAATTGTGCATGGATATAAAAATAAACATATGAATATCCTCAAATAGTGAGTGAATGAATTTTTCTACATGCATATGAATGAATTTTTCCTTTCAATTAATTTGCATCCTCAAATAGTGATAATGTTACACAGGAGTGTATCTATAGAGAGCTTTTTATGATATATGGATTAAAAATATGAGTATAAGAAATAATACCTTTCACCAAGGATGTAGACTGTTCATACTAATCAATAACATATTATGAATTGTGACATTTCTTCGCATGCATGAATCATTGTATCGTTTTAGTTCCGAGATTCATTTGATATATATGTAACTATAATATGGTAAAACGAGAAAGACAGTAATAAAGAGACAAAAAATATATTTGAGAAAAAGAGATTTTGGAGACGTTTGGTTCATGTATTTTGAGGTAAGAAATCGGAATCATTATAAGTGTTTGTTTTAAAAAAAAATTAATGTTACTTTAAAATAAAATGTTCTTTACTCTATTTCTTTTATTCATGCCATTGGGGATAATGTTGGATAAAGACAAATAGACAATGAAGTTAATTTGATTTTCGTTTTAAAAATATTTTACATTATTCTTATAATAATAACTTTACATTTTTTTTTAATATTTTGATTCGCATTCTTATAGTTATACCAAATACATGGATACTTTTACTAAAACCCATTCCAATTACTAAATACTCTTTCTATTCCATTTCATCTGATCTACTAATTACTATTTATTAGTGAAACCAACTCTTTCTTCTTTGCTTGTTTTCATTAATATTTACTTATAATTTTTAATTTTGATTTTTTTTTGTGTTTAATAGTACTTTTAATGTAGTTTCTTAATATATAAATTTCACATACTAATTCTAAACTTAATATTATGAAAAATTAAATTGTAAATAACTTCAGTCAAGCCTCGTTAATTGAATCCGACTCATAAAATTAAATGGGATTGAGGAAGTATTTGATTCCAATTTCGATTTTGATTCTTATATATCTTTGAACGAAATGCCACCTTATTAATATTTGTAGACAATCCACTACAACGATACATGGAGTACATATAGGTAAGAAACATAATCCCAGAAGAACTCTAAAGGATAAAGATTAAAGTCTAGAAAATCGCTATAAATATGATAATTGAGACCGCATCCACTTGTTCTCCAAGTTATGTATTCTATAACATATATTTCATTATTTATTTTTATAAACAATAATGTATTTTGTATTAAATTTATAAATATGTTTATTAATATTTTATTTTAAAACTTAATTAAAAATAAGATTAAAGAATAGCATACGTATATATGTTACCTTGTTTATTTTGTTCTACATCACATGTATGTGTAACGAAGAGTAATTTTGATCGATTTAGACTAACCTACTAAGTTTCAACCTAATCGACTCATACTATCAACTTTGATTTCTATTTTTATTTTTATTTTATTTTATCAAGTTCATTTTTTTTTTCTAATTTTTCATCATTTCTAATTTGGAGCATTTTATTAATTTTGAGTTCAGGTTGATATACCAAAATGATATCAATATCATGGTGGGTAAATTGTATAGGTGTTTATTACGGTAGTGTCTGGTCCGTTTTATTTAATATTATCTTGTATTCCCACATGATTTTTTTGTAAAATGTTTGATAAGGAGAGCTCATCTCTGCAGACATATATTGTGACATTTATATTTATATTTATTTTAATAGGTACTGAGGTAAGAGAGAATGGACAAACGTTGACAGACATTATCACAACTTAATTATTTAAATGCATGATGCATATATGTAGACAATCTAATTTTGGAAAAAGTTAAAAGCCAATGAGGTAAGAGCTTACATTGCAAACATTGACAGACGTTATCCAATATATAATGGACAAATTATATCACACACTAGAATTCATGTTATATTATGGATTAAGTTTATAAAAATAATACTGTAAGTTTGTAAAAATAATATTGTACATTTATAAAAATGAGATCATCAATAATCACTTAAATATATATATTTTTTTATTTTTGTATAAATAAAATCAATATATCTTGTTGAGATACTTTAAATGACACATATATCGGTATACTTTTTTTTTTGAATACTACTGAATCTATTACAATGCAGTATCTGTTCATAACTACTTACTAAACCTATTGAAGCACTGAGGCTCGAACCCACCACCTCCCATATAAAGGGAAGGGTTTGATGCCATTGGACTACAAGGTCCTTGGCATATATCGATATACTTTTTCAACATATATATCATTTCATAATTGTGTAATAAACTTACCGTAGTGATTTTATGAATTTGGAGTATTGACTTTATTAACTTATAATGTTATTGTAATGACTTTATAAATCTACAATAATAAATTTAATTTATTAATGAGTATTAAATTTGTGAGCAAGGGTAAAGTAATATGTTATTCTTTAGGAATTGGGGTTTATATATATAGCATGACAATTATGCAACGTAACTACGTACTAATGAGATTCTAGACACTAAGATAGAAGCTAGCAGGATAAGCATGAAGCTAATTAAGCAAATCATATCAAGTTGTTGGGACAAGTACGGTAGTAATCAAGTAATTTAAACAAGCAATAATAGAATAAATAGTCACTAAATAATTCCAACACTTTTGCACCGTTGAAAAGTTGCCAATGCATTGCACAACCAAAGGACATCCTCTTGAATGGAAAACTTCCAATATTGGCAAGTGAAATTTGTAATCCTTTGTTCTTCTAGATATATTGAAATTTGAAAATAATATGAGAAACCATCTAAAAAGCAAAAGATGAATTTATTCTTTTGCATCCTTTCAAGCAATTGATCAATAAAAGGAAGATAATAATGGTCCTTTCCTAGTAAGCTTGTTGAACTTTTTAGGAAAAATTATCAAATAGGTAACTGAACTTTTACACATTATACAATTGAACCAAAATAAAAAAATGTGTGCAATTGGACCATCAAAATTTTAAAAATTTTACAAATAGCATTTTTACAAGTTACTTACAAATTTCCCTTAAATATGATGTCATAATTTCAAATATGATGTCATAATTTCCCTTAAAAATTAAAAGAAAAAATAACTATTTAAAAAAAATTCAGAAGGTGTCTACTGAAATTTTAAAAATTTCAGACTTCATCCACAGTAGACACCTTCTGAAATTTTTAAAAAATTGTTTTTTCTTTCTTTTAATTTTTAAAAATAATAATTAAAATATTTTTTATATATAATTTGAAATTATGACATCATATTTAAGGGAAACTTGGAAATAACCTGTAAAAAATGCTATTTGCATAATTTTTAAGTTTTTGATGGTCTAATTGCACACTTTTTGTTCGATGGTTCAATTGCACAATGTGTAAAAGTTCAGTGGCCACTAGTCTATTTGGCACTTTTTCCAACTTTTTATAGTAGATGAACATAAGGTGATCCGACGCATAACAAGTCTAGTAGGAATGCGCGCTCATTATTCCCATTCCCAACTATCATTATCCCCCCTTTTTTTCAGAACAACATGGATAGGACTAACCCATTTGCTATCTAAAATTGGGTAGATAATATCAACATCAATAAACTTAATGATCTCATTGTTTAACATCTTTCAAATTGGGATTTAGCTTTCTAAGAGCTCCAACCATGGGTGAGTTTAATTTGGTATTATCCTCTAAATAAATCCTAAGCATGTAATACTTAGAATCAATGCCAATTAAATCATTAATATAATTGTATATCCAATCAATCTCGTATATTTTCTAAGCACATCAAACAATTTTTCAATGTCATTATCAAGTAAAAAAGAACACAGAATCATGGGATAGGTAGAGTTGGACCCAAGAAATGCATGCCTCAAGTTAGAAGGTAAACATTTAAGTTTTACCTTGCATGCATCTTCCTCGCTCAATGGATCTACCATAGTGTTAGCCTCCAATGCTTGCCCATTCTCCTTGCTCAATGCTTGAAATGGATTCACATGGGCTTCCATGTACTCTTCTTGTTAGGATTATTTGTAATAGATTTTGATGATGTAGAGCGTATTTATATAAGCAGTTTAGACTCCTCATTCTTTATTGTAAAATTAGATAAGCTTCGCAGTTGGATTGACTAGGAGGACGTAGTTTCAGAAGGAAGTATCCTAAAGGAAAGGCTTCAAAAGGAAAAGTTTTGAAAGGAAAGAAGCAACATGTGTAACCCCTCGGTTTTTTCAACAAAGTTAGGGTTCGAAAAATATTTTTTAGGCTATAATATTTATGAGATGATCTCTCGGTACTTCAGAGGGATTTTTTTTTATAAGTGAGGCTAATTATTAATAAAGCTGCGGTCTACGTACTGGTCACGAACCGTAAAATTTTTAAGGATGTATATACAGTTCGAATTTTCCTAGAAAATGGATTATTAAGTATGATACGATTAAGCCTGAATTTTCTATTTAGTTCAAGTGGAAATTTAAACGGACTGTAAGAGTAAATTTGTTACGGACCTTCGTACCTATATTTCGCGAGATACCGAAAAATTCCCAATTTTAGTGATTATCGACGGGATTATTTTTAGGATAATTTTGGTGTTAGAATTTTCCCGAATTAAGCTATAATCATCCGAACTTTCATCTGATTTAACCCCAAACTGGCAAAATAAATGTTGTTCTTCAAGGAGCCACCATAGGGAGATGACAAGTGGCAATCATAATCACCACTTGGCTAGTTCATTAGTTGCATGTCATAAGAGGTATGGGAATGTTGCACTTGTTCCTTAACCTTCAAGCCAAACTAACCATCATCCCCTCTCTCCTACTCCACATTTTCGAAAATCATAAGGGAAAAAGAAGAGAAAGAAAACTTAGTCTTCTTCATAGTGATCAAGAACTCCCAAGCATCTCTTCATCTCAAGTGTTCTAAGTATAGGTAAGACTATGGTTTTGTTCGGTTAAATCCTTCCTAGAACTTAAGTGTAAGCTAAAGGTGCATGAAAATGTTGTTATTATGGTGATTTTTTTCTTAGGATCTTTGGTGAAGGACTCAAAGGAAGACATCATCAACTATTACAGTTTTTAAGATCTTCTAAAAGAGGTAAGGAATCCCTTAAGTTGGTTTAGTCACTTGAAGGTGAAAAAATGCTAGTAAATTATGTGACTAGGAATTTTATGCGAAAATTATGTGTTAAGTTTGTGGATCTACTAGTTGACTCAAGAAACCACACTTTGGATTTTTGGTAATTTTTGTATACATGTTCATAGCTAATTTATGCATGTATATGTTGTATTTATGCCCATATAGGCTTATACTTGTGAAAATAGTGAAAGGAAATCAGGATAGATTCTGGCAGTAACTTCCGAGATTTATTGGGAAAATTTGGTAAGGTATTTTGACTCCATTTTTCTCAGATATGTAGTTCAATAAGTTATGAACCCGCATATAAAATTTCATAATGATCGGAGTAGTATAAGTATGGTTTTCGAATTTTTTTCCAAAACTGGTCCAGAGAGAGAAATTCTGGACAGCACACTGCCAAGGGCAAAAATGAAATTTTCTGTGTTTATTCGTGGATCAAAATGACCAAAACTTTTTATGGACATCAAGTACTATAAGTTGGGGTTCTACCATAAAAATTTCAAGTGAAAAAGAGTTCGGGAACTATTTTTACCGGCTCAATCTTTCGGACTGCGCCAAGCTGGAATTTTCTGAAAAAGAATGGTTAGGAACAATTTTGACAAAAATATGTTGTAATAAAAATAGTAACGGAATTTTGGAATGTCACAATCAATTTGGAAGAAGAATTGTGTTTTTAAGAAACAAGTGTGACTCTTGTCACTTGGAAATTTCGTGGTGAAAAGCCATTGACAAATGTGTGTATTTTGGAAACATATTTGGATAAGTATAATTGTTTTGAGTCGTCATGTGAATATGCTAATGTGAGATGTCTTGTATGATTAATTCATACTGCAGAGCGAAGTCTATTCGCTGGGTGAATGGTGAGGTGTCTTGTATGATTAATTCATACTGCAGAGCGAAGTCTATTCGCTGAGTGAATGGTGAGATGTCTTTGTATGATTAATTCATACTGCAGAGCGAAGTCTATTCGCTGAGAGAATTAGTGAGCATTAAAAGGTCGTGTGTCCCGAACAATGATGTGTGTGTTGTGATTCTCACTTTGGATTGAGTGGAAATTCTCGGAAATGAAAGTTTTGCAAACTTGTCCGAAAGGACATGAAAATGATTTGAGCGGCAGTTATGCCATGGTATTTAACTGAGAAAACTTTACATGATTTAACTCGTATACTCTGCTATACTTTCTTTTATTGATAATCTGGTTACAGGTAGATTTTCAACTTATGGAAAAAGCTACAGTTTTCTGAGAATTATGTCTTTCGAAACCTTTGTTTACTTTTGAGTGACAATGGATTTCCTTACTTAGCCGTCGCGCTAACTACACTTCATTGTGTCCTTTATTAGATGCAGTCTAGCGTGGGCCTCTGTGGCCCGATGAGCTCTGAATAGGATGGGAGTCGAGGTTGAAGACTACTCTATCCTAGAATAGACACCCTGGAAGGATTAGTTCCATATGTACACTTTTGGATGTTGATATGGTTATTTGAGGTTGTAAGTTTAGCCTTAGCGTTTGGGTATAGGAGAGATACCTAAGCGTGGCGGTAACACCCAGTTTTCTGCTGGTTTGATGCTTCCGCAATGTATTGTATTATTAGGGATTTTGTAATAAATCCAAGAGGTGAAAATTGGGGTGTTACAACATGAGTTATATTGGAAGGAAGCTAAGCGGTTCGCCCAAGACTAGAAGAAATCTTGACAGTTTTTCCTAAATGATGAAAGGGAATCTCTATTGTATTCCTAACATGTAAGAGATCCATTGAAGGATGTTTTTAAGGAAGATCAACCTTAGAAAGAGATTATTCAAGAAAAAGTAAAAAGTGGTGTTTAAAGGATGAAACTTGTCTAACACCTAAAAATCTATGGATAAGACAAATTGGTGATAAGCAAGAGCAACTCTTTTTGACTTTAGAAGTGCTTATAAGCTAAATAGGGAAACAGTCATTACCCTATGGATAAGCTACAGAGGTTATCATATGGCAACGAATTTTAAGGGACTGTGGCAACTTTTAGACGGCTATCACTTGATTAGAGAAAACTAGAAGATTATTCAAAATCAAAGTTGGTGCTCATCTCTCCTCTTTTATAAAAGGAGGGCCCCAAGCTAAGCGAGTATATGCCAGTGTGATAAAAAGTATTCGAAGTATAAGTGTTCAAAGAGATCAAGTTCAATCAAGCTCTCTAGATGAAGTAAAATTTGAGGGATTTCAAAGTTTAGCACTCATAAAAGCAACAACTATCTTCCACCAGAAGGAGTTGTGTAATCAATCTAGCAAGGCAACTTAGTGGATGACCCGGCCCTTTGCTATCTTTGATTGGATAGTGAATAATAAGGCGACTTAGTTGTTAACCCCTATTTGAAGAACTATCACTTAAAGAAGCTAAGTTTTCTTATCACTTTGTATTTTGTGTAACAATACTTAGTGTAACCCCCTTGGGGTTAATGAGAATAGTGGGGTAGTAAAGTTTTTGAACCACTATAAAAATTATTTTTATCATTTTATGTTACGCACTACTTACTTATTAACCTGTGAACTAACCCCATACTTAACACATACTCAACCACACTATTTGTTCAAAACTTAGCTACTCATTTTCAAGGCAAGCTAAAGACTTCCGTTGTGGAGAAACTTGTTTCCAAGCTTTGTTTTAAAGCTCTACTTTCCTTATAGACTTTTTGTTCGCCTAGGAGCAATAAGTGATATTAGAGCGTATGTTCTACTAGATCAATCGTTTCAGGGAAATTTGAGCAAATCTCAAAAATTTTATTTTCAAAATCTATGTAGTAGCCACATTTTAAAAATATGCACAAAAGTATGGATCTTATTCATAACTATTCACAAAAAGATTTTGAAGAATGGAAGACAAGACTCCAAATCTATCTTTCAGCCATACTATACACTCACGCATGTGGGATGTAGTTGAGCATAGACTAATCAAGAATGAGAAATAAACATTGCACCAACAAACCAGCCAACACTAGGTCTCAAGAAGAGGATAACCAAGGCGAACAAAATGAGGAAGAAAGGCCACCTCTACCTCCAAGGCCAATTAGGGTTCTAAAACCCTATGATAAGTGGACAAAAGATGTCTACTTTATAGCAAAGTTGGATAACGATGATAAGGATGGGATCATGAAGACTCTCAACAAGGTCACTTTTGGCAAAACCAAAGGTCACACGGCAACAACAAAGTAGTTGTTAGATAAGTTGATCGAACTTTCCACTAGCAACAGAAAAATTAGGGAGAATAAATTAAATATTGTCACTCAAAAAATTGATTTATTTGAGATGCTACCATGTGAATCCATTGACCAAATGAAAACCCATTTTATTAATATTTTAGGTGAGCTTTCTATTTTATAGGAACATTATTTACTGAGGGAGATCAATTCCAAGATCCTAAGAGCTCTACGCAATGAGTGATTGTTAAAAGTTATACCCATAAAGAGCAAAAAGGAGTTCTCTACCATAAACACAAAATCCTTGTTCTAGGATCTCAAGGACCATTGCATGAATATGACATGGTGAGACTAGACAAGAAAGAGGCTGCGAGTGAAAGGCCTACAATAGCTCTGGTGGGAAATGATACTCCTTCGATGTCAAAGGAATCCAGAAGGATGTCAAGCTCAAGAAAAGAAAAATCGGAAGAAGAAATGACACTTATTCTGAAAAAGTTCAAGAAGTTCCTCTAGAAGCATAATAAGGACAATTTCAACAAAAACTCTAGGAAGCAAAGATCTTCTGATCAAATGTAAGAAAGAACCAAGAATCAAAAGAAAATAATGTTGAACTGGTTTGTTACAATTGCAAGAAACTTGGACACTTCAAGGCTGCAGATTGTCTTTACTTTGAAGAAGAGAGAAAGAGCTCCAGAAAAGACGATCATAAGAAAGATGATAGTTCATATTGAACGAAAAATGAGAACAGATCCAAAAGCAAAGCTCTCATCTCATATAACAAATCAAAAGAAACAAGGAGAGTATGTGGCAATTCTTCGGAAGCAAGAAGAGATTATTTACTTAATGGCAAAAACTAGCTAGAAGAATCTACCAAGTAATCAGGATAACAAAGTTCTTTCGAAAAATCGATTTTACTATTCTGTCTTTTAGGCTGCAATTGGCGCCTTTCAATTTCAAAGGAAAATCTCAATAGATATTAGAGCATATAAAGTCCAAGAATCAATTTAAAGTAATAATTGATCTCATCAATTAAAACATGCATCCATAATAATATGCATCAAATGCATAACGATTATGGAAATTAAACGTGACATTGTTATACCATAATCTAACTAATTCTCACATTATAGAAAATCACATATCAAACTAAGGTTAAAGCTATAAATTCGATCCCAATTCAAAATAAGCTTCCTTAATCTTCTATAATGGCCTCGACAAGCTGGTTTTCAAAGTTGATCACGCCAATCAATAAAACTAGTCTAAAATTATAATTTTTGTAAAAGAAACCCCGATTTATTACCTTCGTGGGGAGTGAGTTGAGAAGAAAATATACAAACAAAATAAGAAAGAGGCACAAAACACGAACATATTTAAAAATTTACAACAATTGTAAATAAACCAAAAATACATCCACGCACCATGCTCAACAAACACATTTGTCAAACAAAATAAATAGTAATATCCCCAAATTAAAATTATGCATTGCAATTTTATAATCACACCATAAATCAAAATTAAACACTTTAATTTTAATGATATAATATGATTTATTTTCACACAAAATAATAATAATAATAATAATAATAATAATAATAATAATAATAATAATAATTGTACATGGATTGCAAAAATAAAGTATGAGTATCCTCAAATAGTATATGAATGGATTTTTCTACTAATGGATTTTTTATAATAATAAAAATTAATTCATTCAAATATGGAGGAGGAAGAAAAAATTAAATGCGATATGGTGAAAATGAATATACTTAAAGTATGAAAGTATAATTGCACATATATTAGTGTAATTAACTAATAATAATTGCTTAATAATTATTATAGTAATTAAGCTAAACATTGGTCGTTGAATTTATTTTTATAATAATTATAATTAAATTATATCGTACTTTTCTTATATTTATTTTAGCAATAATATAATTACATAACTCATACTACATATCGATCTTTTTAAGATAATTGTAGACAAACTAAGTCATATATTATTCAATTAATTGAGTAATACTTTTGCACTAATCTTATAATCAAATAAATGTACACGTTCATCTTTATTTTTATTATCTAAATATATAATAAAAAAATTTATTCGTGCATCGCAGAATTTTTTATAATTTCATCTTTATTTTTATTATCTAAATATATAATAAAACAATTTATCTGTGCATCGCATGATAATTGGACAATTATTTGCTCTAATTCAAGCAAGAAAAAAATAAGAAAACACAATCGATCCAACCAATTCCATCAATTGCGCTATATAATATTTGATGTTATAATTTATATAATTGTATATCGATCCAAATATTCTTAAAATATTATAACAGATCTATTTCGTGTAACGTACGGGCAAAAATACTAGTAATAATAATAATTGTACATGGATTGAAAAATAAAGGAAAATATGAGTATCCTCAAATAGTAAATGAATGGATTTTTCTACTAATGGATTTTTTTTCTCCAATTTATTCTTGGTGCTCAATTATCAGCATGCTATATTTTTCTACATGTGGGAATAGATTTTTCTTTTAATTTGTATCCTCAAATAGTGATAATGTTACACGAGATATATCTATAGGGATCTTCATCTTATCTATGTATTATAAATATGAGTACGTATAAGCTAAGCTAGAAATAATACCGTTCACCAATGATGTAGAGTGTTCATGACAATAATGCATTGTAAATTGAGATGTTTCAATAATAATGGATAGACAAGAATATAAAGAAGAGAGATTTTATTAATATTTAGACTATCTGCTATAATAATACATGAAAATTAGTCTATATTTATTTAGGTTCAAAGTTATTGTATTCTGATATATAATAAAACACAATAATTCTAAGCTTGTCATTTTGGTGTGTTTGGTTGACAGGTTTAACTATCAGGAATGAGTATCAAAATTATTGTTATTGTTTGATTGACAGGTTTTTAGAACACTAGTATATGTTTTGATTATCCCATTAATTACAAAACTCATTTCCTAATTAAATAAAAGACTTCATTTCTCTTCCTTCTCCTCTTCTCCAATTATTAATAATCATTTCCATTCCACCTTACTACCAAACATACAAAATAATTTCACAAAAACTCATTACCATTACCAAGTATTTAAAACTCATTCCAATTTCAATTCTCATGTGTTTACCAAACACACCCTAGTATCTCATTTCTAAAAGGCAATGCGTAAGAGCTTACATGTGCAAAAACCGACATTGTGTGTGACGTTGTGTCCATGTCGAGTTGTTTTCAAAGGTTAATTTGACTGCTGTACGCAACTACTATACGTATACAGACAATTATTGGCGTGCAGTGCAATATAATGGCTCTGATCTGGATGTTGCAGCATGCAGCAGCACTGCCATATATGAACTATGGTGCATGCATGTCGGACATATGTTGGAGATTAAAAAAAAATAAATCTATTACTTATATTGTAGATAAACTCACTCCATAAATTATTATCATATACATATTTTTTCATTTAATTATGTATAAAATGACAATTTTAATCTATTACTAACAAATCTATACTATTAATAAACACAAAATTCTGAATTTTAACTTCCCGCCCAAAACAGTCATATACGTTTGCGTAATATTGAAAAATATGGTAATATAACATTCCTATTCGTACTACAATTGTACATTAGTCCAGTTAATCTCAGTATTAATTATAAGCAAATTTGTTATCTTAATAACGTACCTAACCAGAATAATCCACACGCATCGTTGCTCCAACCAAATAGATTGTTCAAAAATGCTCAGTCGTTATTAGAACTAGCTGTTTGTACACCAGCATTAATTTAGTCCAGCTAATCTCAATTTTAATTGTAAGCAAATTTGTTATCTTAATAGCATACCTAACTATTTTATTTAAATAAAATGTAATTTTTAATTTTCTTCCCCCGGGTATAAATAATTGCAGTGGCCGGTAGTGAAGCATTGTATGATGGATTTATGGTTTGCATCTCTAAGAACCCTTATTAATATGCCTAGAAAAGGTAATACAACTCAAATTCAAATTATTTGTAATAACCTTTTTATTTTATTATATAAATTTTGATTTATTTGTTGTTTTAAATTATTGATTTACTCCAATTAATTTGTTAATTATTGTGTACTTATTTGATTTTATTATCAAATTAATCAATACATGTGCAACATGAATACTGTAGAAGGATGAACATATTTAAGTTGTGACTGTTTGTGTAAGGTAAAATCAGACGGTGAAAATCTATCAAAACTCCACGCTCCTGAATTTCTAAATAGTTTGAGATAGTTTGGACTCCCTAATCATTCATTGACATTAAAGGTTGGTGCACCTATTATGTTATTGCCGAACATAGGGCACCCTCTTGGTCTTTGCAATGGTAGCGTCTTATCGTCACAAGATTGACATATCACATTGCCGAAGCAAGAATAGTTAATGGGACACATGAAAGAACCAAAGTTCTTATCCCCCGAATGTCTTTCACTCCTTCTAATATGAGATTGTCCTTCAAGTTTCTGCGTAAACAATTCTCATTGATGCTTGCATATGCCATGACTATCAACAAAAGCTAGGGTCAAACACTAACTCATGTTGAGCAAACTGGTGTTTAATTACGGCCAATTGTACGTGACTTTTTCCCGAGTCACCCATCCTGATGGCTTGAACGTGTTAGCGTTAGACGAGGATGGACAAGATTCTGTTAGTACTACCAATGTCGTCTACAAAGAGGTTTTCAATAATTTGTAATTCGAACTAGTGATATTATGTTTTTTTTTTCAAAGAGAAAATTTGCCCAACTTATACAAAGCCTAAACACTGATATATAAAATCTCCAAAGTTTCAGCACCAGATGCTTACATCTATATATTAGCTATTAATTCAACAATTATTTGGTCAAATTCATACAAGGATAATATCACAAAACATAATCGATACAAGTCATCTTTTCAATTGCACTATATAATATTTGATGTTATAATTTTTATAATTATATACTGATCCAAATATTCTTAAAATATTATAGCAAATCCATTATGTGCATTGCACGAGTGCGAACACTAATTTTATTAAAATTAACATTACACTTCAAATTCTCAAATTATTGAATTACATATTAGTTACTTCATAGAGTTTTCTCAACTTCTCTCAATTAAATCTTCATATATACCGATTATCTTTATTCGTAATGAAGAATTGTTAGTTTTTAAGATTTATAAACATGAATCTACTTATCTCTAGTTTTACTAGCATTGATTTCATAATGGAAAATTCAACAGTTTCATCAAGGACAGTCATGGTTAATTTTCCATTTTGGACATCAATCATTGTTTTTGCTGTGGCCATAAAAGGTCGGCCAAGCAAAATAGGCATGTTCTGCGCATGATTGTACTTTTTATTTATGTCTAAAACAACAAAGTCGACAGGAATTATTAATTTATCAACTTGGACCAAAACATCTTCTACAATGCCCCTACGATATCTAACAGAGCGGTCCGCAAGCTCTAGGGACATCGTAGTAGGTTTCAATTTGTCTAGACCCAACTGCAAGTAGATAGAATATGTCATCAAGTTAACGCTTGCCCCTAAATCAAGCATTGCCTTTTCTTTCTTAGAATTCCCCACTGTAATAGTTATTATGAAACTACCGGGGTCTTCTAATTTTGGGGGCAAGTCAGTTTGCAAAACAGCACTTACAGTTTTAGACATAAAGACTTTTTCATTATGTTCATACCTACGCTTTCTAGTGTTCAGTTCTTTTAAAAACTTAGCATAGGAAGGCATATTTTTAATCACGTCTAACAAAGGAAAATTCACATTCACTTTTGACAACAAATCATAAATCTCAGAAAATGATCTATCAAATTTTGAATTTTTCAATCTACCAGGAAATGGAACTGGGGGAACATACGGCTTAAGGGGCACATAAGGATCATTAGATTTATGCTATTTGGGTTAATCTTTATTAACATCATCATCATTCAAGTTTTCAACTATTTCAGTTTGTTTAGAAGTAGTATTTGCTTTCACATTGTTTTCAATAACTTTACCACTTCTTAAAACAGTCATAACCTTAGCTTCTTCAGGTTGGCTAGGCAACTTACCTGGAGCATGGCCTTGTAGAGCTTTGGCAATTTGCCCCACTTGGACTTCTAATTTTCTCATGGATGCTTCATTTCTGGCAAGTGAAGCCTCAGTTTTAGCAAGTGATGCCTCTGTCTGTTGGAACCGTTGATCGTTCGTTTCTTGCTGTCTACTGCAAGCCTGTATAAAAGTATTCAAAGAATCCTCCCAAGATGGTTTTTTTGGTTGAGGAGCAATTGGTTGAAAATTATTTTGATTATTATTATTCCAAGAAAAATTAGGGTGATTTTTCCAACCCAGATTATAAGAATTAGAATACGGGTCATTACTAGGCCTTTGATTAAAGTTATTCATAGCATTGACCTGCTCACAATCATTTTCATCAATCATAAATGCATTATTTTGCTTCATACCCATCATAGAACACATGTTTTCACTTATTTTTGCTAACCCAGACACCTGAATTGTCAATTCAGTATTTGAGTTAACCTCATACATACCTTGCATCCGTCCTCTTACACTTTTTTCTGGGAGTTTGCACCTAGCACTGCACGCTCAGTCCAAGAGTGAATAGAGCAAAAATCCATTCAACAAGCACAGCAGCCCCACCAAGAATAGGTTGAAGAAGAACAACATGCCCAGGCAGAAGAAGTTGATAGCCCAGAGCAAACAGATGGTAAGGATGAGTCATCTAGTGAAGATAATGATGCAGACCTTCGTATAAGGGCCCTGCCACCAAGACTAACCAAGGCCATAGAACAACTTAGCCCTACACAACGATAATGTGTAAAGGACATAGGGCTAGGAAGGCTTTTAGACCTCAAAATCACAAACTTACCACGCAAAATGGGGCTATGGCTTGTGGAGAACTTTGATGCCAAAAGCTGCACATTACAACTACAGAATGGACAGTCAATCCATATCAATGCTGACAATGTCACTGCAACCCTTGGACTGCCAATGAGACAGATTGAGATCAAGAAGAGAACAACCAGGGCAGTGCCTGAAATCTTGAAGGAATGGAGGGGGATCTTTGAGAAGACAACTCCATACATCACCCCAAAGGCATTGATTAGAAAAATGTTAGAAGTACATGTTGCAGACCCTTGGTTCAAGCGACATTTTGCATTGTTGGTGATGAGTGTATTGATAAACCCGGTGCTGAATGGCTATGTCAACCAAAATTATATTGACCATTTCCTGGATGTGAGGAATATAGCAAATCTGAATTCGTGTCAAATGGTGACCAATGCACTGGTCACAAGCAAGCAGGTGTGGACGAAAAGCATAGATAAGATATATGGAAGCCCAATTCTATTCCTCATGGTAAAGCCACTCCTATAACCTTCTAAACCATTAACCATCAAACAATCCAACTAATAATACTCTCAAACACAATATGTAGATATTCTACGTTGACCTTGTGGTGCTTTATAGACGCATTGTGCCTAGAAGCTTCCCAACCTTCAAGACCTTGACATTCAAGCTGCTCTTAAAAAGAGAGTGTGATGAGCTACAATCTGGTCGCTTCTGATATGGGCACGTTGATAGTGCCTTGCAGCTGGAAAATGCACCACTTGAGGAAAAGAGTCCGTCCATTCCACAATCTGATGTCCCACTCCTACCACAGCTACAGGGAGAGAGCCCCCCCCCCCCTCCCCCCCATGCCGGAAGGATTACAGGTAAACACATATCTGCAAACACACTCATGGTGTATTCATGTTGTGTGATGTGGTCCTTTCTTTTACAGTGTTGAACATTTTTAAAAATCTTGATCTATGTCAAATTTTACATCAACCTACTTATTACATGGTGCATATCTTGATATTTGTTGGTGTAATTAATACATATAATGGTGTGCTTTATTACTAATGTTGGTGCATTTTACGATAGTAGGTGGATTTGGGGTATGGTAGTTAGTGGTGTGGTTTAATCTGTAAACTGATGCATTTTAGTATGTTGAATGGTGTGTTTTATTGCGTATGTTGGTGCATTTTATGAAAGTAGCTATGTTTAGGTATATTGGTGCATATCTTCATACTTGTTGGTGTGGTTAAACTAGCTGGGGTTTGCTTTAACACATTAGGTGGGCGTCCTAGTGTTTGATTTGATGTGGTGTATTTTTAACAGTATTTGTTGCATATTTGACTACATATTGGTGTGTTTTACTGGATGCATTTTTCTACATTGTGTTTTACTTTAGTTGTTGCATTACTAATCACTTGTTGGTGTATATACAGAGCTTTGTTGATGAAATTACTAGCTACACGAGGACAATTGCGACAGGACTGCTAAAAATAGCAAGGCTAGTTGAGAATGCATCGTCTGCAATCCTCGAGGATGAGAGATTCAATAATATGTTTCAGTCAGCACGACAAATGCTGGGATTTAGGCCACAAGAAGATTAGCAGCGGACATTCTCACAGGCTCACAGCAAAAGGATGCATACTAAGGTGACCCAGAATTGAAAGAGCTCATGCAGGTGAAAGAGCTCAACAAATTGAAGTTGAAATTGCTGCCTTGAGTGATGAGGTAATGCAACTATATTTCATTAACAATGGGAAAAACAATGAAAAAAAAAGACACTTATAATTGAATACAGCAAGTCACACCAGATCACGTCTAACCAAGCAGTGCATCAGACCCCCCACCACAAATCCACCCAAAAGATAAGGGAAAATGACCAGCGAGGGAATACTCCCCAGTCCGAGCCCCACAGCGCCTCTCCATTTTAGAAGCAAACACACCGATCAACGCAACTAAAGTGGCAATAAGGAAATGGGTGTTCGAAAATCCTCAACCTGATCTATAAGTCTTTACTTGATGCATATTTTGATAATATATTAGTGTATCTATAGTAGCTGATTGGTGCTTTTAGACATTGGATGAAAAATTCTAGTAGTTGACTGCGTGTTGATTGTTTCTATAATGTCTTTGTTGCATATTTTCACACATGTTGGTGTGTTTGTACTAATTCATCTGTCTTTTTTTACTGGTACTTGTATATTCCATCATTTAGTTATATTAGCTTGTGCATATATATTTTCAGGGACCAAGAATTATTCAAATTCCAATCAAAGATTATTCACTGGAGAGATATGTTTTTGCTAATGCCAAACAGTGAAATTCTCACTTCTATCATTGATGTTTGGACAACTATTCTGAACCAGAGCGAGGGAGACCGGGTTCCAGCGAGACTCGTTGCTTCAACTTGGACAACTGTAAGTTTAAAATATAAAACTAAATACATCCTTAAAAACCTACAAGTTCTAACAATAATAACATTGTTGCAGCTCTACATAGTTGTGAATCCCATTGGAGACGAGAATCATAGGTATAAGGAATTCAATGACAGATACCTTGTGGACAAAGCCTTTGTAGTGGACACCCAATGGCACAAAATTCAACACATAAGTGTTAGGCATTGCTTGGTGCATTCTAGTATTTGACTGTTTGTCGTGCATTACTAACTAGTCTTTGGTGCATACTTTAACACATGTTTTTTCCTATAATAGTTTCTGTTTCCCATAATAGCTTCTAGGCACTACTACATGCTTTATTTTGACCCACTGTGTGAGAGATTTGAAGCAATAGACAACTCATTTGTAGTTGCAAAAACTAAAGAAAAATATGGAGTTGTGCTTGGGACATTGGTAACACACTGACCCCACAATTGTTTCATACACAAAAACTATATTCAATTACTAAAATTTCTATGCCATTACTTGTATGCAGCAAAAATTTCTTTCAAAGTTCTTGACTAGTTTGAAATCAACTTACAAAGTTGAGAAGATTGCAAAGTTGAAAATTAGGAGAATGAGAATGCCTTGGACAGATACCCATAACACGGTTGACTGTGGTGTATTCCTCATGCGCCACATGGAAACATTTAGAGGGCAGGTAGCAAATCAATGGCAGTCCGGATTGCAAAAAGAAAACAAGGAGCAATTAAACAGTTTACGAGTCAAGTACTTGGCTGCTCTTGTGATGTCAGATCTAAACGAACACAAAGCAAGGAGCATACAACAAGTAGCAGAGTTTGGGCTGGGAAGTTGAATTTGAAGGTCAGTTTGTTAGTTCTTAATATCTTTGGTGCTAGTTTGACAATATGATTTGACAATAATTTGTGGTTGATATATCTAGTGCAAATATTAGGTAGTTTTTGGTTGTTAATAGCTTTGACTATATTTGTTGGCAACTATATGGATGCTTAACATCTCACTAATGAATGCACAATTATGCACAATTGCAAAATTAGACTATTACTAATACTCACTCTTACTACTCACGTAAAATGCACTAACATACGTAATAAAACACACCATACTACGCGCCAAAATGCACCAGATGGCATGTCCTTGAATTTTAGCACACTTACGCACCCTTGTTCTTAGCTTGGATTGGGTCTTGCACATCCACTGTCGAGCCCTTAGACGAGCATTGAGTTATGCTTGTTGGATTGTTGTGTTTATTCTTTGTATTGTTGAGATTATGTCCTTATCTTGAGTACTTGGCTAATGAGTTCTTGTCTTATGATATTGGAGTTGTTCCTTTGTTATTGAGTTCTATTTAGGAGTCCTTGGTTTATATCTTGTTTAGCTTATTGTTGTTGAGTCTCTTGGTATTTAATAATGATGGTTTCGTTGACATATATTCTATATGCATGGCATAAAACCTATGTTCACTATCAACGTATACTATTGTACCTTTACGAGTGAAAATGGGGTTTTAATTAGTGTTCTTTGCTAATGTTTCTAAAATGCTTTCAGGTATGGAGTAGGACCAGCTCGTGAGCGCGCTAGTGCATTAGTTCTGCCCTCTTTTATGCTTAGCTATGTTATGTTGCTTTAGACTTGGCCTATGTGCCTTAGACTGTGATTTCCTTAGCTGTAATAATGGATTCTTAGTTTGTTCAGTTTGAGGATGTCTGGATTTTATAGATTGCCTTAGCATCTAGGTCGTAATAATGGATTCTTAGTTTGTTCAGTTTGAGAATGTATGGATTTTATAGATTGCCTTAGCATCTAGGTCGTGTTGCGCTTACATGTGGCATAACACCTAGTTTATGTTAGTTTCATTTCTTCAATCTTTTCCTAGTGATTGAGATATATGATTTTAGCTATTTTCCTATATTTATTGCCTTTATCTCAGTCTAGAATCAGGGGTGTTACATAACTTTCCTATATTTATACTCTTAAAATAAATAATAATTGAATGAGAAATTAATTTTCAAAATATACCAATAAATTTAAAAAAAAAAAAAAGAGTTTCAAAAAGTTTGGAATAGCTTTGGTTGCACATAAACAAATTCCAAACTCCTTATCCTTTGTTGCATAGAGATAGAATTCAACTTCTAAGGAATTTGAAATGTGCTACTAGAAGGCTTTCTCGCGTGCAAGAGTCCAAATCATGGATCCAAAATAAGCTCTGCATGTTTGAACTGATGTCCATCCTTGTGCTTGAATAAAATTTCCTACATACAATATGCCCAATCTCCAATATAATATAAAGATTGCCAAGTTCTACCCTTGCCTATACACTTTGCGGGTCTTCATCTCCTTTGATCGATAGGTTAAGGTTTCCCAATGATCTCAAGTTTCTAGTGGAGGTGATTGGTAGAACCAACTGAGCTAGGAATAGCCCCGGGCATATGTGTCTCTTTCTAATTAAATGAAACTTAGCTTTCTGGATTTCAGAAGCAATGATTTTGTAGCATTGTAAACAGATACTGAACCCACAAGTCTTTGCAATGAAATGGAATTCTGTTACAGAACTGTTCATTGCAACAAGAAATGTGACATATAAATGAAAATGGAAACATCATGAGATATATAGAGTCTCAGACTGGTTTCATTGTATTTGATTCCTCTGCAATATCTTGAATTAGTTTGGCAATGTTGAGGTGAGAAGAACCACCTTCCTCCACTGCTCTCTTAGCCATTTCTCCAATTGTTTTTGCCCTTCTTCTTCTCATTTCAGCCTCCTCTCCTCCACCCAACGCCTTCTCAATTGCCAAAGCAACTTCATCTCTATTCACTTGGGCTCCTGTCTCTTCATCCATTCCAAACATAACCGGAAACTCCACTCCAGCTTTCACTCCAGTTTTGAGCACATTCACTACTAACCTCTCATTCAAGAATTGCTCAGCGAACAATGGCCAAGTTATCAATGGCAAGCCAGAAGCTATCCCTTCCAGGGTCGAGTTCCATCCACAGTGAGTCAAGAACCCCGCTACAGAAGGGTGAGACAAGATTAGTACTTGTGGCGCCCAGCCGTAGATGATGAGGCCTTGCCCTTTAACTCTTTCCTCATATTTTTCGTGTTGGAGCCAGTTTTGAAACTCGTCGGACATGTGCCTTATAACCCAAACGAAGGGGCGGTTTGATGACTCCAGGGCAAGCCCAAGCTCTATCATCTGAGGAGTTGGCAGGTGCGATAGGCTTCCGAGGCAGACGAAGAGGACAGAGGTGGTTTCCTTGGAATCGAGCCATTTTAAGCACTGGTTCTTATCAATGGAGGCCTTGTTTCCCCTCTCAGCCTTGTCTGATTCCACCTTATTGTACAGAGAAACTGGTCCAATGGTCCAAACTGGTTTCCCCTTCTCTTTCCTCAACTGTTTGATGTATTCTGGTTCCAGCTCCTCAAAGCTGTTTACCACTACCCCATAAGCATTATCCTCTGCATCTTTCATCTGTTTGTGAAACTCCTGAAATTCTTGGGACATCGGATCAAGGATGTATTTGAGCTGAGCTTTGGTGAGTTGAATCTTATCAGGCAGACCAGGCACTTCAAAGTACTGGGATTCAGACTCCATGCTTTCAAGATCACTCCAGCTCCCTAACTTGTGCAAACACAACAGGGAGAAAGAACCCATCCCATGAAAAACAATTCGCGGGATGTTAAGGCTCTGGGCAACATTAGTTGTCCATGGGAAGCACATGTCAGAAACTATGCAGCTCGGAGAGGGTTTCAACTCCCTCAGCAACTCCTCAACTCGCGGTTGAAGCATCTTAATTGCGACGAAGAAGTTCACTGCCTGATCAATAGAAGGCAGCAAGTCGAAATTCTCACAGCCCTCGGGTAAGCCTGCCTCAACACAGGGAAAAACAAGGTGGATAACTTGGATAAGCAGCCCGGATTGTTGCGCCCGAGCAATGGCAGCCTCGACTCTGGAGGCGTTGTGGGGTGTTAGGAAAATGGTGATTCTAATTCCCCTTTGTGCCAGCAATCTGGCTATGTCTATCATGGGGATCATATGGCCTTGAGCCATAAAGGGAAACAAAACGAAATGTAGCAGCTGCTGGTGATTTAGGACAGCCATTGCTGTATATGATATCCAAGCTTGCTTGTTTAGAGTCCTTTTATAATTGCAGAAGCAGTGGGAATTTCTGGCTGTGAAACACCAGATTACGTGGCAAATTATACGTGGACCACGATTTATTTATTTTGTATTGTGAACTCTAGTTCAAAAATAATTATGTACCTATAATTAATCGTTTATATACTTATAAACAAATTGAGAGCACATCACGTGGTAATTACAGACACATAACATGATAACTACAGAAACATAAATGGTTAACTATAGATACAAAATATGTTAACTACAGACATAAAATGTTAACCAACATGTTATGTATCTGCAATTAATATATTTTGTACATGCAGTTAACAATTTGTCTCTATAATTATCATATTATGTGTCTGTAATTACCATGTTATGTGTCTTCAATTTATTTACAGGTACAAAAATTTTTAAACTACAAGTTCAGAATGTGTTAAATGCATACACATAATTTTTGGACCAAGGTTCACGATGTAAGATGAACCCTAGTCTATGATATAACAATTGAAATTACGTAAGGGCATGCATAAGCATCTTTTGGACCGACTTCTCTGCCAAATCATATGGCACTTGAAAATGACATCAACTTTTAGTGGATATTATTTTCTTGTCCAGACTCAAGAATTGCATTAGCAAGATGACAAGATGAATATATAGGTTCTGGAAGCAAACACATCATGGAGATTTCTGGTCATGAATCTCACAAATGGTTCTTGTTTCAACAAATACACACCTTTTATTCACTATACAATTAAGAGAGTACAAGCGCTTCTAGACAAAATGAACAGACCAAAATACATGGTTGGCAGCTGTACAAGTGCGTGCACAGAGAGATTAAACCAACAAGAATCTTCTCAGTATGATTCTGCACTCAATTAGACTGCAATATCATACAATCGCGTAGTAGTCATAGCCGATAGATGCCCCTTACTATGGTTTCGGTTTCTATTATATTCGTTTAACGTAGATTCTTATAATTCATGGATCCTTGTGGAGTTCACTTGTTCAAGCGAGCATCCCTCCATGAGCTTGAATTGGGCGATTTTAGTAACAGGCCTAGTGCTGCAGAGCAAGTCGCCCTAACAATTGCGTCTGTTGAATGGCTCGCCTTGCCAACCAATACTCCAAATACCTAACGACAACTCAAATATGTTAGCGGTTAAACAGTAAAACTGGAGTCATGAGAAGCAGTTATATCCGACAAACCTGACTGTAGTAGAGGGCTGAGATGTTTTTGTTATCTGAAAGAGAAAGCATGCTACTACACAAATAAACCGCATTGGCTTGAATAACTGGCCAGGGAGCATCAAATGCCTGCAAGCCAAAAGTTTTACCGGCTAAGTTTGGAAATACAATTATTTTGTGATTCTGTACTTTACCATGGTCGCCTATTCCAGCTCCTTACTCTTAAGTTTGTTGTTAAGATATAAGAAGAAAAAAATGACTCTGAATAACATAAATGACTCTTAAAAGTAATTGAAGCTAAATCTGATGATTGACCAAAACCACCCAATATTTTTGCAAAATGCATAAAGTAACCAAATAAACCATCCAGCATGAATCACATATCAATGTCATTCGATCTTTAGCATTCAATCCCGACATCAAACAATTCTAAGCTTTTTCTCAGCTGAAATGATTTCTATATTTATGAACTTGAATTAATGTCATCTAAGGTCCTCCGAGTATAGTGGTTCTGCCACGTTTAGTCCTAAACTTTCAAGTTAACCACCCATGGTCCTTCAACTTTCAAGTTAACCACCTGTTGTCCTTCAGCTTTCAAGTTAACCACCTGTGGTCCTTCAACTTTCAAATTTTAACCGACCACAGGTGGTTAGCTTGAAAGTTGAAGAACCACGAGCGGTTAATTTGAAAGTTTAGGACTAAACGTGGCAAAACCACTATACTCGAAGGACCCCAAATGGCAGTAACTCTTATGAACTTTCTGTAAGCAATATCTATTACTAGTTCATTTATCTCTATTCATCCTCCAAAGAGCAGTTCATTGTACTAGTTAGTGATGGATAGTTTTCAGGTTGATAGTGATTCTTTGAGGTGTAATGAGGTTAATCAACTCGAACAGTTTCTATTTATATTCTTATTTTCTTCTTGATTTTAATAAAAATTTATGCAAGAGTGGGCCAAACCTGTATTATTGCTGACAAGTAAGTATCTACTCGGGGGCCAAGATTCTGAGTTAGTTGCCTTGCAAGGTCTCTCAAGAAGTCTTCATAGTCACTCCTGAAAAATAAAGGCTGCTTAGACGTAACCCCATTGAACGTTAAAGAAGTATAATTTAATCCAATAAGCACATACCTATGGTCTGAACTAAACCGATGTGTATTGAGAAGAGCAGGGATTGCATCAATTTCAATCAATGGAGCAATACATTTTAGAGTGTTCTGGTAAAACAAAGTAGTTGTTGACTCCACTTTCCAAGTAACACGTCATGTAAAGAAAATTTTCTGTTCAAAAAAAACTCACCCGGCATGCTTGTCGGACACCAAGATCATCATCATGAAGATGTAAAACCATACGTGGGAAGGCAGCATGAATCTGAGAGGGGAAGATAATGTTAAGCTCTAAGAGTCGATATGTGAAGCGGTGGCTCCTAAAATGCAACCAAAGAGGATAAAGCAAAAGAGGCTAATAACAAGCTTTTCATAATTCTACAGTTAATACAAGTAATATAATAGATACATTTAGTAAGGCATAAAAAACACCAAATGTATTTAACTAGTTTCTAATAGATCAAATCACAGTCAAGTGAACACCTGTTCACGAAATGAATCTAGTATTGATCCTGCTCCATAGCTGCTGAGTGCACCAAATGCTGCAAAGGCATTGGCTCGAATCTTTGCATTCAAGCAAACCTGTTACCAAAGCAAAGAAAGTGATTAGGGGAATGACTATTTTATGAATAGTTGATACGCTGGCAACCGACAATTCAAAAGTGTCAAAATTTTCCAATTTACCAGAAAAGTATTCAATTGGTATCAAATTTCAAGCATTTCTAATGAATAAATATCAGCAAAAAATAGCTCTTAATTATCTGCCAGAAACAGCTATCAAACAGTTGACATCAGATTACTTTTCCAATGAAAACTAGAAAAGCAAAATATTGTGGTGACATCTTGCAATTTTGAAGTAACCAATGTCAGTCATTCAGTTAAGACATTATATGTAATCATTGCTATGGTGAAGCCACAAAGGATTACAACTCAAGAAGATACATGTATATGCTAGTATCTAACTCACTTGAAGATTACGGAGCCGAATTGAAAGGTTGAGCAGTACAGGTTCCACAGCATCAGTGGAGGACGACTCAAGAACCTACAAAGTGTACATTCCAATTTATCCCATGTACGAAAGCTAGATCCAAGTTTCTAAGATAGAAAGATATAATGAATTTACCATCAATAAGCATGAAACTGCAGTTAACTGAACCGACTCATCTGAATCATCCAGTAAAGCTAATATTACCCCAAGAATCTGAGTAGTGTACTGAAGGACATGGATAGATGGCATCTACAAGATCAAATGGAAATTTGTTGCTCATTCATCAAGTATATAAAATTGGCCATTTTAGTTAATAAGATTTCACAGTTCTATCAATGTGAAAATGAAAATACAGCAAAAGTTATAGTCCAATATAATCAATTAAAAGAAAGAAGTACACTGGGGAAAAATCGGTAGGAGAAAACAAAGAGCAAAAATACCTGAACAAGTCCTCTTAGACAGAGACGCCTCACTGTCGGAGAGTCATCTGAAACATGCCAGCACAATGCTTCAACCATCTGCTCCAATAGAGGACCAAAGCCATCACTGCAGTCATGAAATTATGCTTTAGAATCAGCAAAGAGAAAAAGAAATGAGAAACTATTAACAATTGTGCCCTTTAAATTCAATCCGAAATTACAAAGAAAAGAAATCATATACTAGGGACTCCCATGTCCCTGACTGACACCCCCAGGTATTCTTTCCTTTTAGCCCTTATCTTAGTGGTCAAAGTGTCAAACAAGTGAGGATCTTTGCCAAAACTCCATGCAAATTCCATCGATCTTCCAAATATGTAGGCCGGGGTGGAGTTGGATTTGTAGGACAAGCAAAGATCTACACATACCTATAGCGCAAAAACTCTGATAATGCTGCAGCAGCAGCTTCCCTCTGCACTCTTAGGGGTCGATCCAATGACTTACTTAAGAACAAACATATTGTCGGTACCTGGAAAATATATATTTTGTGATAATAGCTTTAGCAACTTAAGAAGTTATGTGCATGTGAATGTATAGTTAAGAGGGATGAAAAAGTAGTGAACTATAATCCACTTCATTTTTATAATATTCTGTTGATGAATTATTACCAAGAGTAATGGTACCCACCCATCCAATCTTCCCCTCCTTACATGGCATTTTCTAATTGGATAACTAACTTTCTTTTTAACTAATGGTGGGGTCACCGAATTCATGAGCACCCAATGATTATAATTTATAAGCCACATCAAGGAGGGAAATATTAAGGGAAAATTTGGGTGGGGGAAATATCATTTTCCTTATCACCAATGCCAAAACATAATGTGCCTTCAGTTCAACAGAAAGATTAGTATCTCAATATCTCAAAAATCTTGGAGACTTGATTGTGGAAGGGGCTGACAGATGTGCTATACACTGCTCATGACAGAACTATCCATTTATCCTCCACCATTTGTCTGCATGGTTTGTCCTTTTTCATTTATAAATGTAGAGGAGGCATTTTTTATTATAAATAAGATATTTAATCATTTAAATAATACTCCTCATGTGCTAATGAACTTTCTTTTCTATCAGAACCAAAAACATTAATCAAGTTCCTTTCTTACAAGGGTTTTTAAAATACTAGAACTGTTCTAGTAAGACACACTCATTCTGGTCTAATTTTCTTTCAATCAAACAGGAAACTGTTAGGAGGGAATGTTGCAATAGAAATCATAAACAGAAGGTCTGCCTATTACTTTGAAAGAAGTTAATTGGTTCACCAATGAATTACATGGGAAACTGGACCTTCTTTCTTTAATTTTCAGTAGAGTGAATTCCCAACGTGACAAGATAAATAAGCTTTTCTAATTTTCATTTTATTTTTTTACCCAGTAAGGTTACCACCGTGGTGGTGAAATAAATAAGCTTTTCTTAAGATTCCCACTCTGCTCAAACAAAATGAATGGAAGAAATTCTTTTTTTCCTTTTTTTTTCTCATTGTTTTCTTGTCTCTTCACTTTTCAGGTGGGGGCGGGGGCGGGGGCGGGGGGAAGAGGAGAGGCATTTCAGTGGGTTCATTGTACCTCCTTTGGTCTTTTTATAGAGATGCTTCCAGCAAGCTCCCCAATAAGATTTATCCACTTCTCATTTTCATTTTGCTCTCCACCCCTAGCCAAAATCTGTATGACATATTTGCCTCATTTGATTATCGATGTCATTGGTAAACTCATAAAAGCTTCAACAAAGCAAAAGATGACCTACCTTTCCCATCTCAAGATCACCAACACATTCACAGAAAGCTTGAAATGCATTCAACAGGGCACTGAATTCATGGGAAAACATATGGCCAGAAAAAGATAAAATTAATATCAAAGCAATTCATAGCATATGTTTGTTGCATGTCAGTATGAAGTATGCAAGAATATTACCGGAGTGGTTCTTGATCCCCAGAGCTAGCTAAACCATGGCAGGTTCCCAAGTGAAGAGTAAGTGTTGCAAGCACAGAGGCATAACTTTGCTCAACAGTTTTTCTCCCAAATTTACCACCACCTCTGGTGAAGAAAAAACAATCTTGCTAATGAATCAAATGTACATAAGAAATCAATCATGAAATTCAAAATTACACCTGAAGAAAGCAGTGAGAGCCACTACTGCTGCACGTGAAACATCATCCTCTATGCTACCATCAACAGAATTCCTGGAACTCTCTCCTTTCCCACTACCACCACCTTTCAGTGCAGGAGATTGATTGATGACAGATATCACATGCTCCAGAAATGAATGTGAAAGTACCAAATGCTGTGAAAATGCCTGTTGCCCCAGTCAAGGGATCCCAAACAAAGTTAAATTATCAAGATGTTCATGTGTATTTAAATTACTATGGTTGGCTATAAAGCAATAAAGTGATTAATAAAGCAAAGGAATTGACAAGATAATCAGCAAAAGTTTGCCTATATCTAAATGCAGCAAGAGTTTACACAGCAAACTAGATGTTCTAAATTGTTTTTTAAGAGTGCATAATATTTAGCAGGGATTTTCTTTAGGTTTCTTTGTGGTCCATTCTGTTTGGAGATTACGGAACACAAATATTACATTACAGAACATAATAAGGTTTTACATTGGCATACAGAGACAACTACAACTTCTTCCACATCTCTTGACTCCTTTGTTAAAAATTTAAAAGGGGAAGCAAGAACAGATATAGAGCAAGGGGAAAGAAAGAACAAGGAAAATCCTCAACTAATATTAATATTAATGGAGTGAACAGATATAGACACCAATTATGTTGTGTAAACACCAGCAAATGATCAATTAATATGCTCACATGGAAAGCATCCTGTATTGGCCAACCACCACGCAGTCTGTGTATATCTTTTGTCACCATATCTCGTCCTGCAGCAGCTAATACTTCAGTGAACACAACTTTTGAGGTTGTGTTTTCAGCTAAAGAACATATCTTTCAACAGTTAAAGAAGTCACACATAAGAAAATTCGAGGCAAAAATGTGAAAACATCTTCCAACAAGCTTTAACAAATGAAAACAGATAATACGGAGTATGATGGTAATTATAGTTAAAATAGAAAAATGCAGAGATAAGGATACAGCTCCAAGAGCTTCCTGACGTAAATACTTCTCTGTTACATGAACCACAGCAGTGAGCAATGATTGCGATGTCCTGTAGTGTATGCATGTATATGCCAAAAAAAAAAAAAAAAAAACAGCAACAACAACAACAACATCAAAATCAAGCTTGGTTGAAGAATAAATACCCAAAATAAACAAATAAATCTTATCCACCCTATCTACATGAAATCCATAATTAAGTCAATTTAATAGAGGACCTTGAAACTTCATTCTCATTCAACTCATTTCCCCTGTTTGTAACAAACTCAACCACTGCTTGAATAGCACCTTCAGCAGACTGCTTGATCTTGTCACATATAGCTCCAGAGCAACCATGTAGAGCAGCAACAAGCTGTACAAGACATGATATTGCAGATTATTCCAAAAAAAAAAAAAAAAACAAAAAAAAAAAACAAACAAACAAACTTTCAACACTGTCTAACCTCATCCTTATTCAGCAAGGTACAAACAGATGAAACAACCCGGTTGAACACCTCTGATGGATCTATTGAAGCATCCTGGCAATATAAAATTAAATTCAGACAAGAAGAAATTACTTTGATTATACAAGTAGAAAATTAAGAATGTTGTGGGACCATTTTATCGCTTCATATCAGTGATTAAGAAGGGAGAGAGTTCTAGAAGAACTTACACTTCTTAAGATAGCCACAACATCCTCAAGGGATGACAAAGCAATGTAAGACAGCTCTATATCGATTCCAAGACTAGAATTTATGGGCTTAGGCAGGGAGAACGATATACTGAAAAATAGATTTAGAATCTGCAAGGAGAAAACATGTGATCTTTTATACGCGACATCCAGGGACAACGTGAAAATATGAAGAATATCCCATTTGATTCAATACACTAACAGCAATTTCAATTAAAATTCCATTTGACTTCATCCCAGTAAAAACTGAGTAAACTTGCCTGAACAGAGACTTTCCTAACTTCATAATTTGTATCTATGCAGCGAGGCAGATACACCATTATTCGCTCTCCCAATGACAAAGCATCACGACTTGGTAAAAAAAATGCAGCTATCAATTAAACAAAAGTGTTAACACATAAAAGTTGGATTAGTAGCATGAGGGGAATAACTAAGAAGAGAGAATTACATGGTAAATTGGAGAGATTGCGATTAGCAGCATGGTCAATTTGTTTGCTATGACTGCAACTACCCTGACAGCCCAGTGCGCAGTATCCATTAACACAAATTGCCCGAAACTTGATGAGCAGCTCATGAGCTGCTAGACACCCTCTTTTTCTTTGGTACTCCAAAGAAGAGGAAACAAATGGATCAATATTTCTCAGAATATGCAATAGCTGCTCTGCTCGACTCCTGCCATCTTCTCCACTATATTGGAAATGATAATCAAATAAGCTTAGAGCACATAAGATATATACTTCACTAATTTACAGTCGTTACATCATATCACAGGCACATAGATATGCTATATGCCTCACAGTTTACTTATAGTTTACCTGATCTTAAAAGCCTACTCAAAACAACCACCTTTTGAAAAGAAGTCAACCTTAAATATCTACTAATATAAAGCAAACAAGCAACAGAGTAAAGTACCTTGTGACCAGTATCGTGCATAGAAGAGTAATGAGATTGTCTATAAGGGGATTAATAACATCAGAAGGATCATTTGGAAGACCAAAAAATCCAATAGTGGCCTGTCAAATGAAAAATTATTTTGACTTCTTCAGCACTATTTTGTCCATCATAAAAATTAAGCAAGCAACATTTTCACATAGAATTGCCACTGGTTCGCACCTTCATAATAAGATTTCTTGTTTCAGTAGTCAGTTTTGGCTCCACAGAAACTAGCGTAGTGCAGGCGCTTAAAGCAAGGGACTGCACCAAAATTTCCACATTCCCAAATTTTTGGTGACAAAGGCAAGGAGAGAAAGGATTTAGTTTGGAGAATTGGATGAAGACGGAACAGAAATTATTTCTCAAAAAAATAAAATAAAGATGTTACAGAATCATATTGTCCAAAATCCAATACAATACACAAACCTGGGTGTGTAAGAGCTCAATGTTAGAATCAGAAAATCCTTCTTCCTCATCTCGGCCCATTAAAGTTAATATATAGTCAAGTAATAGGTCTCTTCTTTTTAGTGGGAATGATATACCGCTTTCAGATGCACCGATTACAGCCTGACCTGCATTTTTGTTATTAAAATAATCCAAAAATTTCAGTGCCCTATCAAAATCCATTCCCACACTCAAGAAAGTTTTCATATTTTTGTTCGGACTCATGTTTATGGAGAGAATACAAAATTTTCACAAAATGCCTTCTGTTAATCCTATAGTAAAAGTAACTGCTTTATTTAAAAAAATAAATAAATAAATAATAAAATAAAAGGAATGCATGAAGTGGGATACAACTTTTTTTCAAGTTCATGGGTTCATGAATGTATTTATTTAATAAGGCTCAGGCCAGCTCATGAAGAATAAATTAAATGTGCTCAGTCAATCACAGATAACCATTAATAAACAGACACGAAGAACATGAAAGTGCTTCTACAAACCTAGTAAATCAATAGCAGTGATAACAGCCTGCTTTGCTCTGGGATGGCGTACATGAAGTAGCCGTGAAAGCATATTAGTTCCCTGTAAAGCAACGCAACAATCATATTGTGTAAAAACAAATAAAGCTACTTATTAAACAGCTATATAAACTAAAGTTGAGAAAAATTACACAATTTATGCAAGCTAAGTTAATGTGAAAATAGAAGCCCAACTTGAAGACTTGGGCTTTCTACTCAAAAGTAGAAGACCAGACTAGCAGAGTAGGATTTCTACAATAAAGGGATCCTTATTGGAGTATGAACAGAGAACACATGAAGATACTTTGCAGCCACTTTGACCGCATAAAGAAGAAAGCCTAGCCTTCAGAAAATAATGAGATCTACATACCTTAAATATGCTAGTGAAAGAAAGTAACAAGATGTAAATGAGTTTGAATATAGATATAGTAGTCCTTGGTTTGACAAGAGGACCTTGTTGAGTGAAATCAGGTGAATACCAGATATCTAAAAATGTCATTAATTGGTCTAAATAAAACCTTAATCTTTACATGATATTCCAAAACAAACATTCAATATGCAGCCTGTCAGGTTTTATTGCAGTTTCAAAAGCCCACAATCATTTTACCAGATTGGCTATCTCATATTTCTAAAGTGTGCTTCTGACATAGACAACTTTCGAGCATAATAATAACTAAATTTCATTAGTACTTTTTTTGAAGGAAAATATTCATAATTAATGAGAAAGAGCATTAAAAAGCTTGATGACATCACTTCCATGTACACACATATTATAGATCTGTAGGAAACTCATACACACCACAAGTGCATCTATTCTGGCTTCAATAACGGTTGGAGGAGCATACTTAGCAGCATATCCATACATCAATGCCAATGCAGCATGAGTATCATCAGATTCTTCCATTTTAGCTCTATCTGAGAAAAAAGAAAGAACTCTGCAATAACAAGAATATAAAACCAAGATTAATTAAAAAAAAATATAGGTCCAGAGAAGTTGAGAATTTTCACGATATACAATATCAGATAGAGTGAAACCCTCTTTTTCTGGTGATCAATAAAAGTAGTATAGAGGCCTTGATTTTGGAGTCTTAAGGCTTCCTTTTATTTTTTAAGAGGAGTAACGACTATTCAAGAAATATAAAAGAATTGGAAATATTTATCAGTCACAATACAAACATCATTGATAAAATGAACTCTCATGATGGATGCAAGCTTAGCTGACAATAAACCTCAAAAGTACAATGCATTCTATTTTACATCAGAAAATATGAATAGCTCTCCAAGATGATTGTTTTAACTTTCAACTCCTTTAAAGAATGAGTATCAGACAGGATATGTGAATTTCAACTTTGTAAATCATCCAGAGAAACAACTCTGTTACCCATATTGGTACAATACTAATATATTTAAACGCTAATATCTTGGATTCCTACGGAGGAAAAATATCTTAGAAAAAATTAGAGAATTTAAAGAAGAAATTGAGGATCAATGTTCAGTTCATACAGAACCAGTAACTCTGCAGAAGAATTGCTAACAAAGCTGCATCTTATTAATGTGCAATATGCTAAGAAAGCCAAAATTAAAGGAAGTAAGATTAAGGAAACAGACAACCAAAGCATCACCTTTGTAAGATACTTTGACCAACGTTGTCAAGAATGCCTTTTAGCTTATCTAAAACTGTATCCAAGTGTGATGCTGCAACCTGAAACAGTATGGCAGCTACTCATAAGCTTGAAAACTGCAAATGGCTACACTGAGTTCCATAAAAATCTTATTTCAGTGCTGAATATCATCCAATGTAGAAAACAGATAATTTATGCAAAACTAGTTACCAAGCCCATGGCTTTAGCTAAACCAAGCCTATTTGTGGGGACAGCAATATTGGCTTGTCTATACATCAGATCAATTTTAGCACGAACATAAGCTCTATCATGAACTTTCTGCAGCAAAACGCCAAGGCACCTACATTAAAATGAAAAGGATAATAAAACATCTAAGCATCACACCACCAATCCATTCACCTACATGTAAATTACAAGTATTCAATGCAAGATCTGACACTAGGAATTTTACTTGTCTGGAAGTGGAAACTTGGCAAAGTAAGAGATACCATCCACTCTTTTCTGGCATATGGATTTACTATAAATTTTTCACTCCATCCCAAAACAAAGTGGGCTACTTCACACCACATTCCATCAGACAAAATATATCAGGCAAAGAATAGAAAGCAATTTATTACCGATGAAGCAATGCAGAGTGCTCATTATCAGATTTATAAAGTTCATATTGCCTTGCAAATGTATTTCCAAGCAATAGCACCCAATCAACATTCTGAATCACATCCAGAGATTCGGCAAGAAACTGTGAACCAAGAGCACAAAGTCATCAGGAAATAATCAAATAATAATAAACTTATCAAATGAATAATAAATACAGAAGTTTACACTGATAATCATGTCATCCCAAGATTCTTGATATAAAGGATCCTGCTTTAGGTCTTCAGTGTCACTCACATATGCTTTCATCTTTGGAATCTAGAGCTTATCAAACAAGGCAACCAATTAGGACAAGAATTAAACTATTTAACTGTATTCAGGAATCAAACAAGATAAGCCAAACCAGAAGCCAGAGATAGGTAATAATCAAGCCATAACAGAATATTAGTGATGTAAATAAATAAATAAAAGCATCAGCCATGAAGGACAATAGATGCATGACATTCAAACATGGAAAAGTTCAGGATTTGCTGATTAGCAAGCAAAATCAATAACTATGTAACCTAACCACATAAATACATAATTGTTTCAGATGTTTCTTTAAGACTAACTATTATGATTTTTCTTCACCATTAGACTGTCAATAATATCTTGAAAAGACCATCAATTATTTTGAATGTAAGATCCTAATACTAGTATTCTAAGAGTTAATTATAAGAGTTAGTGACAGGAACCACAGAACTGAATCACCCACTTCTTTCCGTTGTTTATATAAAAGGTATGTAGAATACCTTATTTAAATACATAGGGATGAGGGTGCACGTCCCTGAGCTATTGCTAACTCTTATACTATTAGCATTAGGATTTAAATACATAGGGATGAGGGTGAACGTCCCTGAGCTATTGCTAACTCTTATACTATTAGCATTAGGAATTAGTATTGCTAACTCTTTAACTACTAGGATTAGAGTTTTATAGTTAACAAATTATATAACCCACTTCTTTCAAAAAAAAAAAAAAAAAAATTATATAACCCACTTGCATAAAGTACATAGATGCCTGTTTAAAAATAAGCCTCTTACATAGCACCTTGTAGAAACTTTATACCTCATCTTGCCAAAAAGAGTTAATGTTCTTGGGAAAGAGAGGTGCTAGGTACCACAGGACCTGTGAATAGAAATGGGAAAACATTAAGCATGAAATATTTCTTGTTAAACAAAGCACATCAATCAACTCAGGAAAATAAGTACTGAAACTTAAAAGCAGAATTGACTAAGAAAAAATTTGAGGGTAACACCATCCTTAACAGTGAATTTCTGGGTACATGAAATGAAAAGCATAGAATCATCCCTCCAGGATGACCAAGGTAAAAATAAAAGTAAAAAATAAAAGAGAGAGGAGTTGTAAAAGAAAATAGTTGTTTTCCCTATTATTGGATTAGGAAGTTTTCCTTATTATGTAATCACATAGCTTTCCAATCTTTCCTACTATTAGGCCTTGCATTCTTGATCTGGGAAATTCTGATCACATATTACCCCTCAAGAATATAGAGGATCAACAATGAGCTATAGGAGCAGGGAAGTAATTATGCTGATGAGGATCTTTCTACACAAACTAATATTTCAAATTTCAATGTAGCTAAAAATTTCATTTACCCCTGAAGGTAGAGCTTCAGTAAAACAAACCTAACAAGTAATCAAGCATCTATAAATCTATATACTTCTCCTAATTGATCCAAAAGCAACAATCAAATATAAATTCCCAGATTCTGATAAATTTAATAACTTATGTAGTTATCATAAAAAACCGGGCCTTGAAATAGACTTACACTCAAGATTTGAGTTACCAAGTGCTCTCTTGCCAGAGGATTATGCAGAAGTACCACTAAGCGAGCAAAAAGTTCCTAAAAGAGATCCAGTCATAATTCAATTCACAAAACTATGGGCACAAATGCATGATACTGCAGTGTACATTGATGAGAGAGATTCTTGCCTCAGGGTTTGGAATATCAGTGCGAGCCTTACACTCGGAAAGCATCGCGTTACTTTCAGAGGATCTGCGCCTGCACAACTCTGAGATGCATCGGCAGACCTGTAAAAGACTATTTAGTAAGTCTTGAGTGTAAATAAATAAAAACAAAGCTCTATCCATTTTTCTTTTTATTTTCATTTGTGATTTTTTTAAAAATATCTTTCATTCCAAGGTATGAAGTATAAACAGAAAGTATGAAATTGTCTGGTTTTAGATGAAAAACTGTGACTGCAACAACATAAAATGAACAAAATTCAGGAAATACTTTATTCAAGAGGAAGTGTTTGAAAATCTAGAACAAGGCAAAAACGGAATGCTTAGAAATGTTGTTTCCACAAATAGTTCCTCATAGTAGTAGGAAGTTCTCATGAACACTGGAGATGTATCTTACTGTTGCCACTGCACCAGTGTAAACTCGCGGTATAATCATTTTCAATAGAGATGGCCAGAGAACATGCTGCAATTATCATATAACAATTCAGTTATTAAAACCTCCACCAACTAATATAAGCAAAGCTGCACAAGAGACTACTTTGCAAAACAGAAACAAATAAAAATAGAAATCTGAAACAAAAAAAAAAATAATTATTATTATTATTAAACATAAATCCAATGTGCCTCTAACAGTCTAACCTCACAAAGAGAAAGAAGGGGAAGAGAAGCCATAATATACCTCCATTTCAGGAACAGTAACAGTTATTAGAAGAAGACCCTTTTCACAGATACCCCTTAGTTCTGTTGGAGAGACAGCTCCAGCCTTGAACTGAGTTGAATGGAAAGATTTAGCAATAAAAGGCATGCACAAAACAAGGAATTTTGCAAAGATGGAGACATAATGCAACAATCCAACTATGTATAAAAATGAATTTTGCAATCATTTCAAAATTATTACAAAAAAGCACACTAATAATCATGAAATTCATCCATGCATTAGAGGATTCGTGCCAACCTCCAATTTTCTATATACAAAAGGGTAATAATTGCCAGAAAACCTAGATGACTCCTTAAAACTTTGATGTTCAACATTCTCCAGATCTGGCATTGCACAATGGCGTACAAGATATTCAATGAACAACTCTCCAGAGGAACCAACCAAGTAACAGTGGGAAGCCATAACAACAATCAACTGCAACAACAGAAATATAATATCACTCTGGATTTTTTTTAGTGTAATTAATCACAATGTCACTATGGAATCATGAAATGAATCCCATTTATAATTCTAGAATATAGAAATAGATAATACATGAATGTTCCAAGTCATAGAGTACCTCTGCAAGAGCTTTACGAACCCCTAAATTGCGTTCATCTATTAACAGCTTCACTGATTCAATTAAGATAGGCCGTTTATTATGCCAAGACTCGGCCAATCTTGTAAGGAAATTGTGACAAAGTTAGAAGATGATGATCAGCGCATGTGTATAAGTGACAGAAAGATTATCTCAGCAAAAAAAAAAAAAACCTGGGCAATAGATGCTTTAAAACACAAAGGGAACCAAAAGTGAATGGTTCTTCTTTCAGCCTGCATTTCTGGTAGTGGCAAGCAAAAATTTATGTTAAATGCAGGTCAATGATCAATATGTAAACTAACAAACTCAAAACAAAACAAAATTAGTAGCTTGTTTACTATACTGAAAACAATGCACAAACGAAAAGCAGAAAATTGGAGAAGTGTTATAAAGGCAAGTCCTTAGTCGAAGTACCCCAAACCATCCTGCGCCATTTGAGGGGGACACAAGCTTCCTAATGTGTTGAGGCAACACCTTTCCTCCCAAACTTTGGAGAAAAAAAAAAAAAAAGGAACTACACCATAGATATGAATTTGTATCCTCAATGGTTCAGTTTTCAATACATATTGAGGCATCAGGTATTAATATTTCTTCTTCATCTTGACCTCGGTCTATGTCAGTTGCATGGCTTTTCATGTGCATGACTCCACTCTATTATCTACTGTGAATATATGAGAGAATAATGTATATTTGTATATATCTCTATGTATAGAACTGTACAGACTACCACTACTTATACAAGAATAGAGAGAACCCTAATGGGCTTATCTATAAACGGGCTTAGGGTTTAACACTCCCCTCAAGCTGGAGAGTATAGATCATATGCTCCAAGCTTGTTACAAATATGCCCAACTCTAGGAGCTCTAAGAGACTTTGTTAGGATATCAGCCAACTGATCTGCAGAGTTGACAAAGCTAGTCTTGATACTCCCAGACACAATTTTCTCCCTGATAAAGTGGCAGTCAACCTCAATATGTTTGGTCCTCTCATGAAAGACTGGACTTGAGGCAATATGAAGAGCTGCTTGGTTGTCACATATTAATGTCATTTGAGCGACCTGGCCACACTGTAACTCTTGAAGTAAATGCTTAAGCCATATCAACTCACACGTAACAAGAGCCATAGCACGGTATTCAGCTTCAGCACTGGATCTGGCAACAACATCTTGTTTCTTACTCTTCCAAGATATAAGATTACCACCAATGAGTACACAGTAACCTGAGGTAGATCGTCTGTCAAAAGGACAACCAGCCCAGTCTGCATCAGAATATCCCACAACTTGAGCATGTCCTCTATCTTCATACAGTAGACCTTGCCCTGGGGCTCTTTTGATGTACCTCAGAACTCGAACAGCAGCATCCCAATGAGTATCACAAGGACTTTCAAGAAACTGGCTTAATACACTGACTGCAAAGGAAATATCTGGTCGAGTGATTGTGAGATAATTCAATCTCCCGATTAGTCTCCTGTATCTCTCTCGGTCAGGCAATGGCTCCCCCTGTCCTGGTAGAAGTTTAACATTTGGATCCATTGGATTATCCACAGGTCTACAATCCAACAAACCCGTTTCTTCTAGAATATCCAAGGCATACTTCCTTTGAGAAATAACTATACCACTGTGAGACTGAGCTACTTCAATACCAAGGAAATATTTCAGTTTGCCCAAGTCCTTAGTCTAGAATCGACTGAAGAGATACCCTTTCAGTTTGGATATGCCTTCTTGATCACTTCCTGTTATAACGATGTCATCCACATACACAACAAGATATATGCATTCCCCACTAGAATGGCGATAGAACACAGAATGATCAACTTCACTCCGAACCATACCAAACTCACACACCACTGAGCTAAATCTCCCGAACCAAGCTCGTGGAGACTGCTTTAAGCCATACAAAGAGCGGCAAAGCTTACACACCAAGCCAGACTCCCCCTGAGCAACAAACCCAGGTGGTTGCTCCATATAAACCTCCTCTTTAAGATCGCCATGGAGGAAAGCATTCTTGATATCCAATTGGTGTAGGTCCCAATGGTTAATAGCAGCCAGAGACAACAACAAGCGGACTGATGCAATTTTAGCTACAGGAGAAAAAGTATCAGTATAATCCAAACCAAAAATCTGGGTGTAGCCTTTAGCCACCAGCCTTGCTTTAAGGCGATCAATCTTACCATCAGGGCCCACCTTCACAGTATAAATCCATCTACACCCAACAACAGTCTTACCCACAGGGAGAGGAACCAACTCCCATGTGCCACTGGATTGAAGAGCCTCAATTTCTGTCAACATGGCTTGGCGCCAACCTGGATCCGAGAGAGCCTCACTAGTAGTCTTGGGTATAGGCACAGAAGACAGATGAGAAAGGAAGGCATAGTATGGGGAAGACACACGATGATAGCTCAAGAAAGTATATATGGGATGAGGATTACGAGTAGAACGTGTACCTCTACGGAGATCAGTGGATGCCTCAGTGGGATCAGGAACAGATTCCAGTGGAAGTGGTAGAACCGCAGCAGGAGGATCAGATGGCCCAGGTGAGTCAACAGGAGTCTCAGCAAGTTTAGGGNTCATATGCTCCAAGCTTGTTACAAATATGCCCAACTCTAGGAGCTCTAAGAGACTTTGTTAGGATATCAGCCAACTGATCTGCAGAGTTGACAAAGCTAGTCTTGATACTCCCAGACACAATTTTCTCCCTGATAAAGTGGCAGTCAACCTCAATATGTTTGGTCCTCTCATGAAAGACTGGACTTGAGGCAATATGAAGAGCTGCTTGGTTGTCACATATTAATGTCATTTGAGCGACCTGGCCACACTGTAACTCTTGAAGTAAATGCTTAAGCCATATCAACTCACACGTAACAAGAGCCATAGCACGGTATTCAGCTTCAGCACTGGATCTGGCAACAACATCTTGTTTCTTACTCTTCCAAGATATAAGATTACCACCAATGAGTACACAGTAACCTGAGGTAGATCGTCTGTCAAAAGGACAACCAGCCCAGTCTGCATCAGAATATCCCACAACTTGAGCATGTCCTCTATCTTCATACAGTAGACCTTGCCCTGGGGCTCTTTTGATGTACCTCAGAACTCGAACAGCAGCATCCCAATGAGTATCACAAGGACTTTCAAGAAACTGGCTTAATACACTGACTGCAAAGGAAATATCTGGTCGAGTGATTGTGAGATAATTCAATCTCCCGATTAGTCTCCTGTATCTCTCTCGGTCAGGCAATGGCTCCCCCTGTCCTGGTAGAAGTTTAACATTTGGATCCATTGGATTATCCACAGGTCTACAATCCAACAAACCCGTTTCTTCTAGAATATCCAAGGCATACTTCCTTTGAGAAATAACTATACCACTGTGAGACTGAGCTACTTCAATACCAAGGAAATATTTCAGTTTGCCCAAGTCCTTAGTCTAGAATCGACTGAAGAGATACCCTTTCAGTTTGGATATGCCTTCTTGATCACTTCCTGTTATAACGATGTCATCCACATACACAACAAGATATATGCATTCCCCACTAGAATGGCGATAGAACACAGAATGATCAACTTCACTCCGAACCATACCAAACTCACACACCACTGAGCTAAATCTCCCGAACCAAGCTCGTGGAGACTGCTTTAAGCCATACAAAGAGCGGCAAAGCTTACACACCAAGCCAGACTCCCCCTGAGCAACAAACCCAGGTGGTTGCTCCATATAAACCTCCTCTTTAAGATCGCCATGGAGGAAAGCATTCTTGATATCCAATTGGTGTAGGTCCCAATGGTTAATAGCAGCCAGAGACAACAACAAGCGGACTGATGCAATTTTAGCTACAGGAGAAAAAGTATCAGTATAATCCAAACCAAAAATCTGGGTGTAGCCTTTAGCCACCAGCCTTGCTTTAAGGCGATCAATCTTACCATCAGGGCCCACCTTCACAGTATAAATCCATCTACACCCAACAACAGTCTTACCCACAGGGAGAGGAACCAACTCCCATGTGCCACTGGATTGAAGAGCCTCAATTTCTGTCAACATGGCTTGGCGCCAACCTGGATCCGAGAGAGCCTCACTAGTAGTCTTGGGTATAGGCACAGAAGACAGATGAGAAAGGAAGGCATAGTATGGGGAAGACACACGATGATAGCTCAAGAAAGTATATATGGGATGAGGATTACGAGTAGAACGTGTACCTCTACGGAGATCAGTGGATGCCTCAGTGGGATCAGGAACAGATTCCAGTGGAAGTGGTAGAACCGCAGCAGGAGGATCAGATGGCCCAGGTGAGTCAACAGGAGTCTCAGCAGGTGTAGGGCGAGGACGGCGTTGATAAACCTGGAGGGGGGGGGGGTTAGGGACAACGGGAGGATCAGCTGGAAGATCAGTACTTTGGGCAACTGGAGGATCAGTACTTTGGGCAACTGGAGGATCAGCTGGAGGACCAAGGTAAGGAATATGGAGGACTTCTCGAACAGTGTCTTTTGGAGAAGGCTGGAAGAAAGGAGATGACTCAATAAAGGTGACATCTGCAGACACAAAGTGTCGCTTGAGTGACGGAGAATAACACTTATAACCCTTTTGTAGCCGGGAATAACCTAAAAACACACACTTAACAGCTTTAGGATCCATCTTTGACCGCCCTGGCGTCATGTCATGGACAAAACAAACACATCCAAAAATCCGAGGAGGAAGAGGAAAAAGATCAACAGAAGGATACACAATGGAATACGGGGTAAGGTTGTTTAAAACAGAGGATGGCATGCGATTGATCAAATAACATGCAGTAAGGATAGCATCAGCCCAAAAATGAGAGGGAACATGAAAATGCAATAACATAGTACGAGCAATTTCTACTAGATGCCTATTTTTCCTCTCAGCAACCCCGTTCTGCTGAGGTGTGTAAACACAGGACTTTTGATGTAACATACCCCGAGATTGCATAAAGGATTGGAAAGGAGCAGATAGATACTCTTTGGCATTGTCACTACGTAAAACACGGATGGGAGTACCAAATTGGGTTTGTATTTCATTGCAGAAATTCTGAAAGATATTGAACAACTCAGAACGATTTCTCATAAGGAAAACCCAAGTACATCGTGAATGATCATCAATAAAGGTTACAAAATAATGGAAACCTAAGGTAGAATTGACTCGATAAGGACCCCAAACATCCGTATGCACTAAATCAAAGAGGGACACAGGCCCGATTATTGACTCTTCTTGGAAAAGACTTACGGGATTGCTTTCCAAGATGACACGACTCGCAATCTAAAGACTCAACAGAGATACCTGGAACCATCCGTTGAAGTTTGGATAGGCTCGGATGACCAAGACGACTATGAATAAGCAAAGGTGAATCTGTGGATGCACTGGCAGCAACACCCCCTCGCATGTAATAGAGACCCTGCGACTCAAGCCCTGTGCCAATCACCTTCCCCGTACTGCGATCCTGCACAACAACTGAATCAGCAGAAAAGGTTATAGAGTAGTTAAGAGTACGGGTGATTTTACTTACCGAAATAAGGTTGAAAGGACTATTGGGCACATACAACACAGACTCTAAAGGGAGAGAGGGAATAGGTGAAGCCTGGCCAATACCAACAGCTTGAGTTTGATGACCATTTGCTAAAGTAATCATGGGTAAATCTTTAGACTGAGAAACATTAGACATAAGCAAGACATTACCAGAAATATGGTCTGAGGCACCTGAATCCAGTATCCAAGTATTAGGAGTACTAGAATGAGAGAGACAAACAAGTGGGGAGGTACCATGGTTGGAGGAAGGTGTGGTAGTAACCTTTCGGAAGGCTTTAAATCGGAGGTACTCTGCATAGTCATTTGAGACGAAACTACTGTGAGCCTGAGCCTCTGAACCAGTGGTCTGCACCATATTGACAGTGGTCTGACAGAACAAATTTTGCAAAATAATATGCAAAACAGATCTTCAGGTCAACAACAAATTGACTGTAAATGCCTGTCAACAAGCTCCGTAGCCTTATTTTAACATCAACAGAGTCCAGCACAGATAACTACTCTTCAAAACTAATCTCAAAGCTAGCAACAAAAAAGTCTGCTCTTCAAAACAGATCTGAAACAGTGCAAATAACACACTGATCTGAAACAGATCTTCAGGTCGCCGGAAAAATTCGGCGGCGACCGGCGGGCGGCGGCGGTGACCGGCGACGGCAGCGGAAACGAGCGACACTAGGAGATGCGTCTCCTCAAGCCGAGTCCAATGGTGGCAACGGCAGCTCGATCGGAGACCGGAGGAAGAAGTTATGGCCGGAAAACGGTCGGACTTCCCGACGGCGGCGGCAGACGGTGACCGGTTTTGCGGCGGTAGGCTCGCGACGACGTCCCTGAGGTATCTGTGGTGTTAGATCGGAGAACGAACCACGGTACCGACTTGGAACGTGAAACCAGTCGCGGCAGTGAACTCTCCGGCGATGCTCCGATGGCGGCGGCGGCGGGATGGCTTAGGTCCTAGGGTTTAGGCTCTGATACCATGTGAATATATGAGAGAATAATGTATTTTTGTATATATCTCTATGTATAGAACTGTACAGACTACCACTACTTATTCAAGAATAGAGAGAACCCTAATGGGCTTATCTATAAACGGGCTTAGGGTTTAACATCTACTAAATAAAGGTATGAGAGAAGTAGATGGTAGAAAGACGTGAAAATCACAAAAGCAAATACATAGACTAAAGAAGAAAGTCACTTGGCAGTTGAGGTAGGCAATATACATGCAAAAATTATATAAATATATTTGTGGGTTTACATCCCAGCAAGGGATCTAAGAAAAACACCTCATCTTATGTATTCACCTTCTAAACATTGGTTGTAAACAATAGTTTTTCTCTTTTTCAGGATATAGTGTGGCCATAAAATCTTAGTAACTAGATCCATAAACTAATTCAAGTATGGAACAGAACCTACATTGAGAAGGAACACAAACAAATCCTCAGGGTACACCGAACCAACTGTTAGAAAGCAATGCTGAACTTCATTATAAGTCTGTCCTTCACCAAAAAAAACAAATAAATAAATGAAAGAATAAATATCAGCTATCAATTAGAAAACTCCACACAGAACCACCACCCACCCACCCCCC
>NC_044921.1:6251838-6278069 GCF_003576645.1 Ipomoea triloba
CCCCCCCAAAAAAAATGTCATAAATCAAACATACTGTGAATTAAAGGGAAAGAGAAATTTTTATCAAATGGATAACAGAATAGGGACAGCATGCTACATCATGAGCCAGAAGTGAGAGGACAAAGAATGCCAAACCTAACTCAACCTGAAAAAATAGCTAGACTGATCTCACAGAAAATTCAAGACTCTTAAAGAAGCTAAAAGAACATAATAAGTTTGTGAAAATTATTATTCGCCAATGTTCTCCCTCAGAGAAAGCATAATGCATCAACTGGAATAGGCTTCTTTCTTCATTCCTGTCTCAATTTCACTTTTACCATCTAGAAATCTACAGCCATCTACTCTGCCTCTTCATCATCAATAAAATCTTTTTCACTCCCAAAAGAAACAGATAGAAAATGTCTAGCAGTGAATCTGTTACCAAAATTCATTAAAGGTGTAGCTAAGGTTAAGGAATACTCCCTACATCCCTGCATAAGTTTCCCAATTTCACTGTCAAATAGATATTTAAGAATTGTTTATACTCACACAAAAGAAAATACAAATACAAAGATAAGATAACAATGCATTCATCGTTTCAAACAAACATAAACCTTCAGGCCCACTGGAAAATCTGAATGTTCCTTTTTGTCATTATTGCTGCAAACTATTAGCAGAGTTGACAAAACAACAGTGAGGTCCTGCATTTGGAATGGGTGAAGTAGCTTCCTTTAGAATAATATGTGTAGCTCATGTGTGTAAATGTTTGAAAAATAAATAAAATACATAAATAGCAAAACCTTAGATCACATAGCATAAGATGCAGTATTTACAAAAGCACAGGTCACTCACTGATGCTTCAAAATAAAAATGTACAGTCTCAAATCTATAGAAAAATAAAAGCAATCAAGGGCTTAGATGCATCTGGCCCCCTCCTCCCAAATGAAAGACAGAAAGATATTCAATTCAACTAAGCCTAACCCAAACAAGTCTGGATTGGCAATATGGATTTTATTCTCCATTCAGCTATCTCTAGAACTAGTTGGAGGCATAACACCTTGCACTACCATGTTTTTCCTCACACCATCTACCCAATAAGTGTGGCCTTCCCTCACTTGCATAGATCCTGCTACTACTTTGTTACCATCTTAACCTGGCATCCATATGTACAAGGTCTATGTTGAACATGTTCATACCATCTTAATATATTCTCTCTCAAAGGAAAGTTATAGGTTTCTGCTGAACATGCTCAAATTATCTTAATCTATTCTCTCATAGGAAAGGAAGATGTAGGCTGACATTTACTTGAATTGAAGATATGCTAGCTCAAGAACTCAAATTGATTTAGCACTAATTAGATGTAACAGAGAGATATATTCCATATATATTACCAGAATTAGGTTGGACTAAGGCTTAGTTGTTAAGTTGGAGAGTGCTGTCTGTAGGCAGACCTATGAAGCATACACTAAACCATCCCCATGTTCACTTTATCCCTGCTCCCTAGACTATAGGATATCCTGTGACATGAGCTCCCATCTCATTTTCTGGATGGAAGCATAACAAAACTAAGAATCATGTGATTGCTATGCCTTGAAATGCCAAAAAAGTAGCACTTTAACTTCTAAACACTAGCTATTTCACTTGTGTGCAATGAACTTTATGCTGTCATTCAATATACAAAATTTGAATTTTATGATTAATGCAAGTATATAATATAACTTGTAATGAACTAAATTCATAATTTTTCATTATTTTTTACAATATAATTAGCACACAAAAAAAAAGGATATTAACAAGGAATCAGTTTGTATTGTAGTACTAAGCAAGAAACCACTGATCTAAGCATTGAACTTAAAAACCACACTATAAAGGATGGCTAAAAGACTAATGCTTCCTACCTCAAAATCAAGCAAGGGAGGCCCACTATCAGAGAGTAACGAGGCATTTAACAAACTGTGAAGACTACAGGTGGCGACGAATGCAGCATCTTGTTCTCTCTTATACCTAAAAGAGAAGGCCAACAGAACAAACTCAGTGTCTGAAGTGGCAGATAAAGAAATTTTGGATGGGAGCCAGGGCAATGATGGCATGATAATATACATTAATATAAAAAAAATTATTTATATTTTTATATGTAAAAAAAAATACAACTAAAAAAGGATCAAATTTAATTATAATTCTCATTGATATTAGGTTTTAGTGCAACTTAAATTAGGGCTTCAAATTGTCAATTTAAGAATATATATATACACACACACACACACACACACACACACACACACACACACACACACATATATATATATATACATATATATTTTTGTGTGTGTGTGTGTGTAATGGTTTCCAATTCCATTCAATCAATTTCATAAGATTTTGAGTTCATAAATACATTAACAAAGGATCAAAATCAGTTCATTCTTCCGGAAAATGACTTACGGAATTTCCGTAAGTCATTTTCCGGAATCGCCAAAATGGCCGATTCGCATGTTCTCGGCCAAAACCAAGCCATATCACCCATGGCGGGAAATGGACCAAGGAGGTGGGGAAACCGCTAGAAACCTGTAGGTTCTACGTTTTTTTTTTAATTCTATTTTTTTAATAAATAGCATTATTTTAATATTATTATAATTTTTTATATTTTAAATAAAATAATTACAATGTTTAATTATACAATTCTACCCTTTTTCCAGAAAATGAACCAAACACACAAAGACAGTTTTCCAAAATATATCCAAACACTGGAAATGAAACTATTTTCCGGAAAATGACTCATTTTCCAGAAAACATTTTCCAGAAGTCATTTTCCTGCTTTCCAAACGGACCCTAAGTGAAAAACTACCAACAACGAAAAACCAAAAAACAAAACAAACATTAAAACAAAAACAAAAGGATTAGTGAAAAAGAAATTATAGAAACTATGAAAAAAAAAACAAAAACAAAACAAAAGGACTAGTGAAAAAGGAAATAGAAAGGAAACTGGGGTTTTACTTGGACCAGCACAAATTAGGTTTTTACTTTCTTTGTTTTTTAACTTGCACAAAATTTGGTCTTTTAGAGAAAATTTGTTCTTATGAATGGGGGCAACTTTGTCTAATGAGTGAGGGAAAAATTAGATTATCTAATAATAGATTGATTTTTTAATGGGCAAGAGCACCCATTCTCCAAACATAGATGAGCCATTCCTTTTCTGACCCAAAAGAAAATGATGTAATCAGAACAAAAATACCAGAAATCTTATATGTACTTATTATTATGGCACTATAAAAGAGAAAATCCCAGAGATGAGAGATCATTATAATATAGGTATGCCTTACAGTTCCAATATAGTTGGAACAAGTCTCGGTAAAGCCGCTTTTAACTGTGTTCTTGTAATAAGACCAACCATCTGACCTAAAGCTTCCACAGCAGACAAGCGAACCTGCAAAAGTATAGAAAAGTATAAGGAAGCAAAACTTGTATCATCAGTTGAGGCAATGAACCTTCCTATATTAATATTACGTCTTAAATGGCTAATACAGGAAGACAACGAGAGAAACTTTTCAGGACGGGCTATCTGTGTGCATAGTGTAAAGAATAAATATCTGAGGACCCTTTTCTTTTGTAGTGAAGAAATGTCTAAAGATGTTATTGAAGTCCCAGTGGAATTCCTGATCTGGCACAAATCTGAATCTGTGTAGATCTCATGTAAATACAAATTGTTGCCATTATTTTGTGAATAAATTCATTACTTGGCCAAAAAAATTATATAGTGAAGCAGGCAATTATTACTCATTGAACAGAGTTGTCTTAGTGGATTGCAAGAGTAGCAGAAGTCTATTTTTGCCACTAATTTATCAACATTAATAGTTTCCATGGGGTGAAGAGTGAATATGAGATGTTCACATCCCAATTCCAAGATTTCAAGGCATTCTTAACTTGCACATAATGTCCCAGCCCTACCCGCCATGTATAAGAGCCAAGAAGGAGACTATCTCATGATCCAAAGACTTGTTGATAATTAACCCCCAAATAATATAAATCAATAAAGAGAAGGTAAGTCATGATACAGAAAATGAAAGAATAGATCGTGAAAACCTTAAGATCCCGTGACGTTGCCCAGACTCTTAGTAGGAGCTCAAAGGCAGAGTTAAGAAAAGATCTGCAACATTGAAGCATTTGTATTAAAACAGAAGTATGCATTACAGTATACACTAAGTCAAAAGTAACTAACAAAAGCACATTAGTCTCACACGACATCGGTATCAAGGATTGTAGACAGTGAGAAATCCACGCTATACTGCCAGCAGGCCTGACACCAACATTTAAATGCTGGGAAAAGGTTAACATCTAAAGTCATTTAAACTGAAAAAAGTGTGGGCTGTGCACCAATGCAGACATGAAAATTGAACTGCAATTAACGATCTTTGACATTTCAACATCATTATCCAACCACAATGGTAAGCAATATTTTTGTTCAAATTAATCTTCTTAGACATTTCAATAGCATCCCATTTCATTATTTCAAGTTCCAAACCATGGCATTAAGATTAGGAACTAAAGAAGTAGGTCTTTGTATAGTGAACAAAACTTGTAGAGATCAACTATGATTGTCTGTTGCAAAAGATCAGTTCAATAAAATGAGGTAAAAAGCAACTCATGCAAGAATGGCAGGCATATGTCTTTCACATTCCCAATAATGGGTACAACCTGTGCAATTGTGCAAAGATGTAAAAAACTACCATTTGCAAAGATTGGCCTGTATATTTCCTTCACATTCCCAAGAATGGGTACGACTCGTGCCAGAACACCTTTTAATCGTGGAGTAAACTGCAAAGCTTCAAAAGAAATATAAATGGCATCAGCTACTATAGTCAATCCAGGAAATAACAGGAAACTGAAGTGTCAGTAACAACAACTGACCATCAGATGATGCATAGTCTGCAAGTATTTGAACCATTGCAGGTAGAGCTGAATTTGAACCAGAGAAATGGAGAAATATTTCTTCCATCATCTGCAGTGAACAAATGAGGAAACAGCAAAAAGTGATTTTAGTCACAAAAAATCATCAGAAAACAATAGTCAAGAAAACATCCTGTTTTGAAACCTTGAAGCAATAATAAACAAGAAGAATCAAGGCAAACAAAAGAAAGATTGAGAAGAATGGCCATGAAATATGTATAGCATTCCCATTCCATAAAGGAGAAAAGCAAAAGAAGGGTAAATCTAGGATAAGAACTGGTAAAAGAGACAGTACCACATCCAGCAAGCACAGAGACCTTGGGATAAGCAACTTACTAGATCAGGCAGATGTGAACCAACTGATACGAGGACACCAGCAGCAGCTCTTTGCCAATCAGCATTCAATTCCTATGAGATAAAATGGAGGGTTAGAAGATGATGGTATTACCCTCTCAAATTGGAAATTTATTGCTTGACTAACATTCTTGGCACAACATCAATGCCAATCTAAAGATCAAACTTAACTGAGCTAATTGTAACTCATGAAAATAACCTGATGGGCATAAAAGATTGGAGTTAGGGATACCTTTGTTGAAATGACCTCAGCTGTTGCAATCTTGGCAAGCTTCATCATGAAAGCAGGATCTACATCCCCCTTATCCAAGGCACGAATTGCCACGGATATTACTTGAAATAAACCAGCTATATTCCCAAACCTCTAAATTCCCAAAAAGAAACCAAAAATTATACTTCACAACTTTGAGTAATATGCAGAATTGTGCAAATAGTATATTATGGTTCAGGGAACAAAAAATAAAAACTGATTAACAGTACCCGGCGTCCACCTCTAGAAACAGTTAGGCAGCAATCAAGAACCAGAAGTGGGTTCCTAAAAGAAACAAAAAGCCCTTCATCTTTAAAGTGAAAAATAATATAATAATAATAATAAGAACAACAACAACAATAATAGTAATAATAAAGTCTTCAAAACTTGCATTAACACATAATTTTGCATACACACAGAACACCATACACCATACATATATATGCATTGATACAGGTAAGCAATGGCTAAGAATTAAATGTATGCAAAATTCAAATCTGAAGCAAAATCACACGTATAAATACACTTCTTGAGATAATACACAGACACATAAATGGAGAGAGAGAGAGAGAGAGAGAGAGAGGTATACAAGGAAGTAATATCCTTGAGAGCAGACATGGAGGCTTCTCTGACCGATGGAGAGTCATCAGCTAAAGATGAGACCATAACTTGAACTGCCTCTGGAACACAAATCAACAACATCAAGAATTCGAATAAAAACTGGAAAAAAAAAAAAAAAGGAAATTGCCTAAATCAACTAATAAACGTAGCATGCGCTGTAAAATTATAATATTTCGCCGGCGGGAGGGATTCACCGGAAGCGGGAATGGAGTTGCCGGAGCTAGAAGCAGCCATGAATTGGAAGGGAGAAGACCGATCACCGGAGAAGAAGGGAAAGGCAGAAGTTCACACAGATTGTAAATTACTATATGATATTAAAAAATCAAAATATTTATATTATTATACATATGAAAAAAAAAAAAAAAAAAGAAAAAAAAAAAAAGAAGCTAAGATGCAATAATTAGCAGGTGACCATTTAAATAAATAAATAAATAATAGAGACAACTCATTTTGCATGCCTATCTTCCAAAATTTCATAATTTTAATTATTTTAAGCTTGAGAAATAATTGTGCTCAAATGGCATATAGTGGTTCTTCTATACGGAAGGTTCTAAGATCAAGCCTTAGTGGAGGTGATACTAATTTTTTGTGCTTCGAAAGTATGTATAAACAGATACAAGTCATACAACAATGTAATAGAGTTTTTTTTTTTAAGGTAAACGTAGCTATTCCATTAATTCATAACATAAAATGTTTACATCAATGATCAATGAAATGGTAAACCATTCCTTACAGTCAGACATAGAAACAACTTTTCTAACTATGCTATAGAAAACTTAAAATCGCAGACTGTTTCATAACTATGAAGCTATGTTCCTTCAAGGAGCTTAAAGCTTCATCAAAGATCTGGGTCTTCGTCATCATTCTTTTTTGCTCGCCCAGGATAAGATCAACACTTGTCGAAACCAAACTAAACAATTTATGCTAATGAAAATGAAAAGCTCGTGAAAGTAACGAGAGGAAAAATGCTCGTGAAACTAACGAGAGGAAAACACAATAATAGAGAAAATAAAAAGTAGGTAAAGTCAAAGTAGGGTTGGGAGTTCAAGACTACCAACACAAACCCCAATACCTACCTACTATTATTTTATTCAAAGGGAGAGAAAACGGAAGAAGAAGATCTGTGGCGGTGGTCGGAGGCGGACGGAGCTGCGACGGTGGTCGGGGCGAAAGAAGAGCGAGAGCAAACATATAAGGTGACCAAAACCGCCAGCTCAAAGCTCTATTAGAGCTCCGGGCGGAGGCCGGCGGTCGAAGCCGAAGTTGAGCAGAAGAGAAAATGCGTTTGGTTTTAGAGAGAAAAGGGAGGCAGCATTAGGGTTTCAGTTTATGTAATAGAGTTAGTTGTATTCAAAAAAAATTATGAGAAAAACTATAAAAGATAATATAAAAATTAGAGTAAATTTCACCAAAGTCCTTCAACTTTGAGGTATTACCAGTTTTGGTCCTCACATCTAACTTCTCTAAAATATCACTAATAGTCCTCTGAGTTTGAGATGCTACCAACTTTGGTCCTTAACTTACAAACTTATCACAATATGTCATTCAACTTCTCTAAATGAACATATTATGTATTTTGGATTATTTAGACATGTAAAAAGTTTCACTTACACGTAAGTATGAAGATTTTGTAGAGTAAGCTATTATGTTTACTATTTTTTTTTTTACCAAGTATAGTAAAAAAAAAATTATTCAAAATTATGAGTTAATGGTTAGGGTTTACAATTGAGCAGTTTCATAACTGTGAAAATAAATTTATAAATTTTAACATTTGTTTTTAAATGACATGTATAACTTAACTTAACAAAAAAAAATTGTTTGTGATTGAAATATAAAATACATTTTATAGTATTGGGTATTATATTCAATCTATCAAACTAATACCTGAATAATCCAAAATACATAATATGTACATTTAGATTCAATAAGTGTGTATCTAATTATAGTACAATTTTTAAGACTCATTTATCAAACTAAAAATAAAAAATAAAAATAGAGAACTATTTGTGGTAGTTTTATAGAAGTTGGAAGACATATTATGGTAAGTTTATAAGTTGAAGACCAAAGTTGGTAGCATATCAAACATAGAAGACTATTAGTGGTAGTTTAAAGAAGTTGGAGGACTTATTATGACAGACTTGTAAGTTGAGGACAAAAATTGATAATGCCTCAAAGTTGAATGACCTTTGGTGAAATTTACTCTAAAAATTAATACATTATATACAAATAAAAACATATAATTGAAAATAACTTGTAAATATAATGTAAAAGTTATTATATTTAATGATGTTATTTAATGACAATTAGTAATTCAGGGGAAAAATGTGAAATTGGAAAGAAGTTGTAAACTTATAAGAGAGAACAACAATATATAAGTTAATTTTTTATTTTCTTTGGTAAATGCTTGTAGAGATTATAATATAATAGCTCGAGTAGTTAAGACTAAGGGTTAGAGAGTTCCGAGCTTAAATGTGGTAGGTGAAGATGTCAAAAGTCTCATCTTTCTCGCATTAAATGTGATATTTATAGGGGAATAAAAGAGACACATGACAAGCACTCGGCATGCCTAATACGTGTCTGCATGCAATCGGCTAGCTCGGGAACAACACCACGATGTCCAAGTGTTGCAATATTCCTAACCCTCCACTAGTTGAGGTGGCTGCGCTGGTACTAAGTTAGGAATCTAAGTCTCAATCTTTAAGTAATCTAGCTCGGGATGGTGTACTTCTCAACCCTAAGGCAAAACAAACCCTTACGTTGACGAAACATTTGTTCAGTCTTTACACTTCGGTCGAGTCGGGTAATTTTAAGGTCAGGAACAATGCCTCTTGGTGACCTCACTTGATACCAAGTCGGTGTACAGTACGTATAGGTAGGTATACCTAGGGAATATTCCCTATCAAGTAGCCCCCTAGTTTGTGCCATGACGTCGGTCTAGTGAGGAAGGGTTCGGACTAAAATGTCCAACCAAAACAACCTCAAAAACCCTTTTTGTCTAGCCAAAACTGAGTGCAATGCAGGTTCATCGGACAATTGAATGAGACGTGGATCACCGTTCTTGTTTTGTCGCCAGATATGTGTCAACAAATCACTTATTGTCTAGGGATCCGTTCTGAAATTTAAAAATTTATGCTTCGTTTCTCTATAAATAAGGCATGCTGGTGAGCCAAATTCGCACTATTCATCTATGCTAGTTCGAGAGCCTCCCAATCTGGTGCATTGAAGCTACACCTACGCTCCCAATCTGGTGCATCGAAGCTACACCTACGCTTCTAACAAGATCAACGCTCTCGGTTACATTCTTCGGTAAGCATCCGCTCTCAATTTTACTTTACTTTTTTGTTCCCGTTTATTTTCCAAATCATTTAGCCCCCTCGGTCAATTCATGTTCTAAATGTCCTTTCTTTCTGAAGGGGACAGTCAAAACGCTTGGGTGCAAGATTACGATGATAGAATTGAGGTTGGATCATTCTCTGTGTCATCTTACGACTCGATGATACGCAAGGTCGATGAGTTTTCCAAAGTCCGAGCCCCCACTCCAGAATCCAGATGTTGCTGCTGCTTGGGCTAACGAGAAATCGAGAACTTCTAGGCGGTCCGAGCATGAAGAGGTGGGGCCTTCCACGCGGGTAACATATTTAGGGGATTATGTCACTCCGAGCCCCTCTACTTCCCAAATAATCGCAAATCCCTCGGGTCCAACTAGTGGCCAGTAGCCCCTTACCTCATATCCGAGCCCTTACCCTAGTGAGTCGGCGGCATAAATTTTAAGTACTGATGCTGTAGAGACATATCGCCCTCTACTGACCCATACCAATCTCGAGGAATCATCTATCCTTCTAGACTATCGGGTTACATATAACGCTCATCGTAGCCTGGGTAATATCATAGAGCTACATCGAGGCGAATGGATTGGGATTCGCTTAGACTCCCTAAACGCCCCCATGAACCTCCCGTTCACCCCATTCCTCTCGGCTTTCCTACAGTTTTACGGGTTTCTGCTTGAGCAAATTTGCCCAAACACTCATCATATCATAACCTACTTCCCCCAAATCTATACTCGGCACAAAATCCCATGTATGCTCGAGCTATTGTGCTTCTTGTTTTTAGTCCGGGCTCTATCACCGAAAGTCAGGGGTCGTTTTCTTATGGTTCAGTCGAGAGGCCCGACGTGCGGTATTCTTAACCTGTCCGATAACAATAAGGGGTGGAAGAATAGATTTTTCTCTCTCCAATACAAGTGGCGCCTCCCGATTCTGAACGTTTGGAGTTCCCAATTCATGTGGCATACCTACCTGGCTCCAACCAGATCCATTTGATGCATTGAAAAAATACCGAGAATACAACAATGCTGCAATCAATCTTGCAAATCCAAAAAAATGAAGAAATTTAAAAAATAGCCACCGTTGCAGCATTCATTGATCTTGTATGTAAAATACTTATTGTGAATCCTTTAAATATATTAGAACTAATATAAATTTACAATTCATTTCATTTTATAGACTCAACCTAATTGGATAAAAGGCAAAATCAACATCAACATTGACAATAAAAACACTTGGTGTATAGAATGAGGCCACTATTTAAAAGAGTTTATGCACAAAGTGGCAAACAATTTAACTACATGCATTGTGGTGAAAAGGCAGCAGTGGGTACTCCAAGGTTAGTATCAATTCAACAAAAAAAAATTTACAAAAAACATACACTCACGGACAGATACTAAATCAAGTACTACACTCATTCATACTAATTCCAAAAATATGAACTTCAAAATGAACAAGTGCAAAATGGATGTGGGAATTGTTGATGAAATTGGATAAATTGCGGTATCAGTATTTGGACTACTTGTAGAGTCATTGTTGTTACTATCAAATAAACAAGTTATGCAACTAGAAAAACATGTATTACTCATAAACCTTCTACAAATATAATAAATATTAATATTTTGTTCAACACTTTCACATTAGAATCTACGACACACATCTCACACACACATGAAACATGTAGGGGAAAAACAACCATTGCCAAATATCAACAGACACTTGCAATATCAAGAGTTCATAGTACAACTAAGATCCTAGTCATATACACAACTAGGGATGGCAATGGGTTGGGTGTGGATCGGGGAGGGCTACATCCATCACCCGACCCACCTTTCATTTTCTCCACCCACCCCCACCCCCAACCCGCATCGGGTGGACTTTTTTAGAATCCATCCCCACTCCCACCGGGTGCGGGTGCCCACTAGGGTACCCACCACTTATCAACTTATTATTTTTTCAAAAAATAATATCAAAATTACTTACACATAATTAAACAACAAAATTCATTAGTTATACTAAAACATAAAATAATAGAAATATTATAATATAATAACTTAATTGTTAATTTTAAAAAATACATTTAGTTGTTTAGAAATAAAAATAGTAAAAAGTTACCCAAAGTTATTGAAACTTTTATAATTAACTATATAATAGTACTACTTATTTTACTATTATATATATGTATGCACACATGGTGGGTCGGGTGGGGTGCTAGGCGGGTTTTGTACATAAAACCCGAATCCAACCCGACCCACCGCGGGTTTACATTTTTAAGATCCACCCCCGACCCACCACCCACTATCACCCAAAAAAACCCGACCCATGCGGGGTGGATTCAGGTGGATATCCGCGGGGTGGATATCCACAGCTTCCTACACCATAATATCATTGTATGACGTTGTCCTCAATGCTACCACTAGTAACCAAATTGCACATGACACACTACCAATAAAAAAAGACGAGGATAAGTACTAAAGATGAAGATCAAACAATGACAATGCTACCCAAAAAAGAATTACGAAGATTTAGAGAAATTCAAATCAAAAGTAGTATTTATTTAAACTATCGTTTTTAGAGTAAGTATTTTGACTAACGTTTTTACAAAGTTGCAAACATTTATTTTAATGACAATTATAATCAATCTCTCATATATTATCTTGCATTCATATACTTTGAATTACCAATTTAAATAAATAAATTCAACATTTAATTACTTATGCATGAACATCTCATATATAATCTTGCATTGATATATTTTGAAGTTCTTACTTAAAAATAAACATTGGCATTATCTCATTCGCTCAATGCGCGTGAAAAATTAGTAATAATAATAAGGGAAAACAACATTTTTGTCCCATGAATTGTTTCACTTTTGAAATTTTGGTCCCTGTAAGTTAGTTTAAACAAGTTGGCCCATCAATTGTTCATAATGTTGCACTTTTAGTCCTTAGTGTTACATAATTGTCAAATTTCATTAATATATGAGGTTTTTTTTATTATTTAGAATTAATACTCACTATTAAAATAATATTCTCGTAGAGAGAGTAAAACTTTAACCATGAATATTGATTCTAAAAGACAAAAATAACCTCATTAAAAAAGTTTACTGGCGGAGTTTGATAATTATATAACAATAAGGACTAAAAGTGCAATATAATGAACAATTAAAGGACTACCAAGGACCTTGTGGTCCAGTGGCATCAAACCCTTCCCTTTATATGGGAAGTGGTGGGTTCGAGCTTCAGTGAAGTCAATACTGTCAATACTGACTCTTGTGCTTCAATAGGTTGAAAAATGTTGAAATCAGTTAACAAAAACCAAATTTTCAAAAGTGAAATAATTCAGAGGTCAAAAATGTTATTTTCAATAATAACAACAACAACAATAATAATAATATTGCTTGTGCATAAATATTATCATTTTAAGAAATTAAAAATTAAAAGTGACAATGTAGGAGCAACCTATAATGAGGGACTACTTATGTACAATAAACAAAATTTTAACATTTATTGATAAGTTGAGTCACCATAATTTGTCCCTCCATAATTATATCGTACCGTAATGTAGGCGTTAAGTAGACAATCCCACATTTTTATTAAAAGTGACAATGTAGGAACAATCTTTCAAATGAGGGACTTCTTATGTACAACAAACAAAATTTTAACATTTATTGATAAGTTGAATCACCATAATTTATCCCTCTATAATTATATTGTGCCGTAATGTAGGTGTTAAGCAACAATTCCACATTTTTGTCAAAAGAAAATTAAAAACTACCCATGTACGTCATAAACTGTGCTTTACTTCAAGAGTAAATTGGCATAAAATAAAATAAAAGTTGGGATAAGTATTGAAGTGTGCCTTTATATGTAATTATAGTATAAAAACAGGCTTGAAGAATCCGATTGATCGTGAGCCCACTACGAAACTTCTCGCATCAGATAAAAGTTTGAAGTTTCTATCGAAATCGACAATACCAAGCTACCAAATACCATCGCCACACTTTTTAAAAAAAAAAAAAATGAAATAACGTACAGAATACTTTTTTTTTTTTAATATTACATAATGATACCGAATATAATCAACACGTTAAATTTTGTTTTTGTTTTAAACTAATCGGAGAAAAAAAAAGTTACGTCTATAGTGAGAAGAAAAAATAACCGTCAAATTATTAAATTAAATGGATGGTTCAGATTGTTTAGATTTTTTTTTTTAAAGATTTTCAAATTTATCCTTAATTATTAACTTACTCATTGATTTCAATAAAAAATGTCTTAGGTTTGAACTCCATCTCAATCAAATTTGGCATAATTAAGTTCCACACTCTGTTTTACTCTAATTAAATTAAATAAATTAGTAGCTACGACAAAAAAATGATATATATATGTATTTTTTAATTTAGAATTATGTGTCTACAATGCCTTTATTTGAAAAAATTATTCATTACCAATAAATTAAATTAAATAACATAAATAATTTCATTAGTTATATTGTCTTTATTTTCTCCAATGCAAAGATTCTTCACATTCAAATTCATCAATTGATATTCATTACATTGTCCATAATCTTCTTTTTACACTATCTTGTAATTAAATATTTAAGTTATAATACAAAATAATGTTATATATTTATTTTGGCAAAAACTTGTGTGTGACCGTCTTATCGTGAGACGGGTCGGGTCGGGTAGGATCAAGATGAAAATGTAATACTTATACGCACAAATGCCATACTTATATGCTCAAATGCAATACTAATCATGAATAAATTTTTTGTTACTTATAAGGGAAAATACAATAATTTTACATTTTGATTTAAAAGTATTACATTTTTTCTCAAAAGTATTATATTTTCCCTTATAACTAAGGGGAACTTGTCAATATTACTTAGTATGAAAATAGGGGTAAATTGGAGCTTAAATGCTTATGTGCTTTAAGAGCTAGGATTGATACACCATAAAAGTGTGGCAATCCTTGTCTAATCCTTGTTTATTTGTTTACAATTGTGGCTTAGACTAGGATTCCTTTGTGCATTGCCATTGACCCTTTGGTAGTTTGTATATAGGATGTAATCACTGTTTAAAAATGTTTATGCACAAAGTGACAAACTATTTAACTGCATGCATTGTGATTAAAAGCAGCAGTAAGTACTCTAAGATTAGTATCAAATCACCAAAAAAATTTACACAAAAAAAAAAACACACACACACACAACATGTTGGAGAATTTCGGACAAGAGGAGAAAATAGGAGAGGAAATGAGATCTTCAGGCGTGATATCACTTTCCTATAAGCTTTTAATCTTTCCTCTATTAAAGCAACGAGGTATCAAGATTAAATCTTATGGGATACAAGAAGATGAAATAAAGTTCTTAGGTTGCTTTGATAAAAAGAACTTCCTGGAGAGTTATTGTATTGTGATATATCAAGATATCATACAAAAAAATTGCGTATTTGATCAGATAACACTCCTAGAATTTATAAAGATAAATTCTAACTGTTAGGAGCAGTTACTGGAAGTTTATACCAGTTTTAAAACTGACTTCCAAAGATATACATTAATATAACTGACTTGGGATTTATTTACGTAGCATTCTGAACCTTATGCATGGAATATAATTCAAACAAGTATATCCACAACTTAAATATTTCAAATACATGTGTACATGTAATTAAGAAATAATAAGTCCATAGCCACATGCATAATAATTGGACAGAACTGCCTCATTCGAGAAGTGACCTTTCACGTAAATACTGCAACTTTACATGAGTAGTAATTCAATTAATTACCCACATATTTTAGTATCTTAATATCTCAAGTGCATGCATGCATGCAAAACATGAACGGATTGAAAGGATTATGAATAAATTCTGGTGGACGACGAATAATGTTAATGGCGGAGGGGGAATTAGATGGATGGCATGGCATAGGATGTGTTGTCCTAAGGCATACGGTGGGCTAGGTTTTAAGAAGCTGAGCAGTTTTAATGTTGCTTTACTAGCCAAACAGGGTTGGAGATTTCTGACGCAATCTGGTTCATTAGCTGCTCGTCTGTTCAAGGCACGCTATTACCCGAAATGTGATTTCCTGGAGGCAAAAATTGGTGCCAACCCATCTTATTGTTGGAGGTCAGTTCTAGCTGGCCAAAGTGTTCTTCAGCGTGGATGCTTCCGGAGGATTGGGAATGGATGTGATACTCTTGTATGGAAACAACCTTGGCTGCCCAGTGATGATGATCCATTCATTCGAACCCCGAGCATGGTTAGTAATGAGAATATGAAGGTTAGCTCTCTTATTGACATTCATACAAAGGACTGGAATACTGAGCTGATTAATGTAGTAGCTTTTCAATATGAGGACAAATGGTGTTGGAAGGGTGATATTAGGGGTCTTTATTCAGTTAAGCATGGATACCGTTTACTCTCAAACATGAATTATAATGATGCTGGATCTGTTGATATGTGGAACAGGGTTTGGCAACTAAAAAATTCCTCCAAATATTAAAAATTTTCTATGGAGATGTTTGCATGGTGTGGTGCCCACGATGCTGGCGTTAGCTGGTAGAGGAATGGAGGTAGATGTCTTATGCCCTTTATGTAGACAGAGTCCTGAATCACTCATGCATGTACTGTATCATTGCCCAAAGGTTGCTCCTGTTGGGAAAAATCCCACCTCCTGTGACAATCAAAATCACAGACCCGACACGGTACACAAATACGAGATAATACACAATAGCACAAAAATAAATATGAATACAAGGAACACAAGATTTACGTGGAAAACCCCAAAACGACGGGGAAAAACCACGGGCCACCAACAACAACAATTTCCACTATCACAAATCTCGGGTACAAAGTTTTAGGCTACCACATGAGCCATACATCCACAAATCATCAAATACAACAACTCCTAGGCCAAAACATTCTTCAATATTCACAGGCTAAAAGGAATAATATCTCGTACTCAAAATATTCAATCTCCAAGACTAGGATAAAAATGAATACAAATATTACGAGATTATCCAAAGAGATGCCTGGAATAAATACAAGCTGACCTCAAATATTTGATGAAGATAGTACCCAAGAACTAGGCAAACCCACGGCAAAATAGCACCAAAGATGAAGAAGAAAGATGGATGATTTTGCTCCTTCAGCTGCTGCGTACTGCCGATAAAAGGAGAAGAAGAAAATGTGTTTTTCTTGCTAAGCACACTGCCTCTCTCTCTATTTTCTGCCTAATGCCGAAATGGAGTGAAATGGGAACAAAAATAATTCCCCTCCTCTGCTGCCCCTCCACTGCCGAAAGCACCAAGAAAATGAGGAATAAAATATTGTGGAATATTCCTCATCCACTAAGGACAAAAGGGAAACAAACAAAAATTAGATGGGAATTATTTTCCCTTGTCTGCCAGCCACTCCCCTTTCCTTTTATGCAGAATTAGTGCTGCCAACTTAGCTTTTCACATAGGAGGGACCCAACAAATCTCCCCCTACTGACTATGTGAAAGTATGGTAATCACCAACTCGGCGATAGAGCAACGAACCTTAAGCCATTGTCCCTTTTGCTCACTCTCCACAACTTCCTCATAAGACTCATGTTTTCTCCCCCTTCAGTCAAAAGCACATACTGACTAGAAGAATAACGAGTAGATGGTATCCGCTCCCTAACAGACCTTCTCGGAAGATCAACTGGAACCTGCGAAGGAACCTCCTGTTCCTGGTGCACAACATCATCAACATGACCATCTACATTAGCTGCATCATCCTGATATTCTGGTACAAGATCACCATTCTGAACATTTTCCTGAACCTCATCAACATCATGTGTACCTCTGTGGTAAACTGGCTCAATGTCANATTTCAAATACATGTGTACATGTAATTAAGAAATAATAAGTCCATAGCCACATGCATAATAATTGGACAGAACTGCCTCATTCGAGAAGTGACCTTTCACGTAAATACTGCAACTTTACATGAGTAGTAATTCAATTAATTACCCACATATTTTAGTATCTTAATATCTCAAGTGCATGCATGCATGCAAAACATGAACGGATTGAAAGGATTATGAATAAATTCTGGTGGACGACGAATAATGTTAATGGCGGAGGGGGAATTAGATGGATGGCATGGCATAGGATGTGTTGTCCTAAGGCATACGGTGGGCTAGGTTTTAAGAAGCTGAGCAGTTTTAATGTTGCTTTACTAGCCAAACAGGGTTGGAGATTTCTGACGCAATCTGGTTCATTAGCTGCTCGTCTGTTCAAGGCACGCTATTACCCGAAATGTGATTTCCTGGAGGCAAAAATTGGTGCCAACCCATCTTATTGTTGGAGGTCAGTTCTAGCTGGCCAAAGTGTTCTTCAGCGTGGATGCTTCCGGAGGATTGGGAATGGATGTGATACTCTTGTATGGAAACAACCTTGGCTGCCCAGTGATGATGATCCATTCATTCGAACCCCGAGCATGGTTAGTAATGAGAATATGAAGGTTAGCTCTCTTATTGACATTCATACAAAGGACTGGAATACTGAGCTGATTAATGAAATATTTGAGCCTAGAGATGTGGAACTCATTCTCAAAATTCTAGTAGCTTTTCAATATGAGGACAAATGGTGTTGGAAGGGTGATATTAGGGGTCTTTATTCAGTTAAGCATGGATACCGTTTACTCTCAAACATGAATTATAATGATGCTGGATCTGTTGATATGTGGAACAGGGTTTGGCAACTAAAAAATTCCTCCAAATATTAAAAATTTTCTATGGAGATGTTTGCATGGTGTGGTGCCCACGATGCTGGCGTTAGCTGGTAGAGGAATGGAGGTAGATGTCTTATGCCCTTTATGTAGACAGAGTCCTGAATCACTCATGCATGTACTGTATCATTGCCCAAAGGTTGCTCCTGTTGGGAAAAATCCCACCTCCTGTGACAATCAAAATCACAGACCCGACACGGTACACAAATACGAGATAATACACAATAGCACAAAAATAAATATGAATACAAGGAACACAAGATTTACGTGGAAAACCCCAAAACGACGGGGAAAAACCACGGGCCACCAACAACAACAATTTCCACTATCACAAATCTCGGGTACAAAGTTTTAGGCTACCACATGAGCCATACATCCACAAATCATCAAATACAACAACTCCTAGGCCAAAACATTCTTCAATATTCACAGGCTAAAAGGAATAATATCTCGTACTCAAAATATTCAATCTCCAAGACTAGGATAAAAATGAATACAAATATTACGAGATTATCCAAAGAGATGCCTGGAATAAATACAAGCTGACCTCAAATATTTGATGAAGATAGTACCCAAGAACTAGGCAAACCCACGGCAAAATAGCACCAAAGATGAAGAAGAAAGATGGATGATTTTGCTCCTTCAGCTGCTGCGTACTGCCGATAAAAGGAGAAGAAGAAAATGTGTTTTTCTTGCTAAGCACACTGCCTCTCTCTCTATTTTCTGCCTAATGCCGAAATGGAGTGAAATGGGAACAAAAATAATTCCCCTCCTCTGCTGCCCCTCCACTGCCGAAAGCACCAAGAAAATGAGGAATAAAATATTGTGGAATATTCCTCATCCACTAAGGACAAAAGGGAAACAAACAAAAATTAGATGGGAATTATTTTCCCTTGTCTGCCAGCCACTCCCCTTTCCTTTTATGCAGAATTAGTGCTGCCAACTTAGCTTTTCACATAGGAGGGACCCAACAAATCTCCCCCTACTGACTATGTGAAAGTATGGTAATCACCAACTCGGCGATAGAGCAACGAACCTTAAGCCATTGTCCCTTTTGCTCACTCTCCACAACTTCCTCATAAGACTCATGTTTTCTCCCCCTTCAGTCAAAAGCACATACTGACTAGAAGAATAACGAGTAGATGGTATCCGCTCCCTAACAGACCTTCTCGGAAGATCAACTGGAACCTGCGAAGGAACCTCCTGTTCCTGGTGCACAACATCATCAACATGACCATCTACATTAGCTGCATCATCCTGATATTCTGGTACAAGATCACCATTCTGAACATTTTCCTGAACCTCATCAACATCATGTGTACCTCTGTGGTAAACTGGCTCAATGTCANGTTTCCTAGAATAGTCATCAATAAAGGTTACAAAGTAATATGCACCTCCAAGTGACCTAACCTTCATTGGTCCACACACATCAGAATGTTGTTGGTCCCAAGGGGATGGGGTACAAGTCTAGAGGGGGGGGGGTGAATAGACTTGTATAAGATTTTGCAAATCTTTTCGACCTCTCGTGTGTATTGAACTCAGGATGTTTAGGTTCGATACCTCACGAGGTGAAGACAAAGTTTTATGCGCAGCGGAACAGTTATCCCCTTTTAGTTAGCACGAGTTTGAGTTAGTTCGAGAGGTGTGTTTATATGCAGTGCAATCGAGAGGTTAGGAAGAGATAAATATAGAAAGTAAATGCGAGAGAGATTTTTAAGTGGTTCGGCCAACCCGCCTACGTCCACTCTTCTTCCAGAAACTCTCTGGAAGGATTGCACTAAAAACTTCCCTTTTTAGTACAATATCGAGCGCTTGAGCTTTGATCACGAAGCCCGCCTCAAGCCTCAGGTTTTTCGCCCCGCTTCTTGTTACTCCACCTATCGAGCACTTGAGCTTTGATCACCAAGCCCGCCTCAAGCCTCAGGATCTTCACAAGACAGCTCCTAGGTTACTCCGCCTCTCCTCAGGTTTTTCTCCCCGCTTCCAGTTACTCCACCTCTCGAGCACTTGAGCTTTGATCACGAAGCCCGCCTCAAGCCTCAGGATCTTCACTAGACAGCTGCCAGGTTACTCCGCCTCTTCTTGCTTAATCCAAAGCAAGGACCTTTGGTTGTCACAGTTGAGTGTAACAAACTCCAATCTGACCAAAAACTATCGTTGAATCAATTTCGATGTAGAGCAGCTTCGGTCACCTTCTAGATATGTGGCAGTTTAAGCTATGTAACTCTCTCAAACACTAGGATGTGTTTTTCTCGCTGTATTGAAAATCTGGATGATATTCCAAATTGAATGCTTGCACTTGAACGTTTGAATCAGACACCTCTTTAGAATTTTCGAATCAACCCACCTCTCTCTCTTCTTCACGTCCTTATATATGAGAGTTTGAGGAATAATTCCGTTGGAGGAAAATTATTCCGTTTGAAATTTGTCTCCCATGCCGATCATGGGTCTTGCGTATTTTCAGCATTTTTCATGGAGTGGTGGTCTTGTAACTTGAACCTTTTGTCTGGTAGTGAATATTCTATATTTCACTTTCTTGAGTCCATGTTCCACTTTCGTCTTTTGGTAAAAGTTACTCTTTTTATATTCCCATCATTCTTTGTTTGTGGGGAATCAGACCACTTCAGCATTGGTGTACCTTTTGACCGTTTGTGGCGGAAATCTGATGTGTCATCCATTTCCGTCCATTTTGAAAACTCACGTTCAGCACCTCTTTCATTATTCTATCTCCATGATATTCTTCTTCTCCAAATTTTAAGTATGCTTCCTGACCGTCATTCAGCATTACTGGAGAAATGTCAGTTTATCGAGACCAAGGTTGATGTCTCGATTTTTCTTGATGTCTCGAACCCAAGCATCGAGAGGTCTACCTCTCGAACTCTGCTTATGTCTCGAACTGGATTGCTGTAACGAGAGATCTTATCTCTCGAACTCTGCTTATGTCTCGAGACTTAGTTGATGTCTCGCAGACCCTTATTCCTCCAGAGTTGTTCCGTGCCTTCTTCTGATTTGTCTATAGGATTACAACACGAGACTTCTAAGATGTTCAAACAAATTTACCTTGAGCTTAAATATTTTCCGAGTTGAGCTCAAAGTTACCCGGTTGTATTTTCGCTCATGGTTTACTTGTCGAACTTACAGTGTTTTGCCTATGTATCGAGACTTGGGGATTTCTACTTAACAGTTGGTATCATCAAAACCTATTACATGATGTTCCTAACAAATGTATCAACTCAAGTGGCCCTTACTTTCTTGTAGGAGGATGGCTCATGAAAGAAACCCTTCTCTGTTTTCCAGCCAAGCAGTGAACACACTTGTCCAATTTAGCCTCCTTTACCCCAGAAAGCTTACTCTTCTTGGCAAGATAATCAATCCCCTTCACACTCATGTGACCAAGTCGTTTATGCCACAATTCTGATACACATTCTTTTTCTACCACATTCACTGAATCATCAGAAACAGAACTTTGCAAAGAGTACAAGTTAGAATGCTTGTTACCTCGTGCAACAACCAGCGAGCCTTTAGTGATTTTCCAATGCCCATCACCAAAGAAACAACAGAAACCATCATCATCAAGTTTTCCTGTAGAAATAAGATTCAGTCTGATATCTGGTGCATGCTTGACATCTTTAAGTACCAAAATTGCGCCATTGCTTGTCTCAAGGCAAACTGTACCGGTACCCGTCACCTTCACCTGACCATCATCACCCATTCTGAGTTCTCCAAAGTCACCTGGAGTATATGAAGAAAAGAATTCCTTCCTTGGTGTAACATGGTAGGCTGCACCTGAATCCACAATCCAAGTTGTCTCATGGCATGCAACGTTGATGGCATTCTCATCAAAAGCAACTAGTAAGTCTGCTCTAACTACTGTTGCAACTTGGTTCTCGGTATCACCATCATTCTGGTCTTGCTTCTTATCTCTTTTCAACTTGAAGCAATACTTCCTGATGTGCCCTTTCTTGCCACAATAATGACATTCAATATCTCTACCTTTCTGACCCCTTTGATTGTTTCTCCCCCTATAATCTGTAACCAAAATATCTGACTGCGAAGTAGAAGTAGAAGTGTCTTGAGATCTTTTCCTTGCTTCCTCATTCAAGATACCACTCTTAACATATTCCATGGTCACAACACCGTTGGGAGCTGAATTGGTCAAAGAAACCCGAAATGTTTCCCAAGAATCTGGTAGAGTGTTAAGCAACCAGAGACCAAGTACCTCATCCTCAAATTTGATGCCCATACCGGACAACTGATCAAGAACGCCCTGAAAATCATTAACATGATCATTGATCAATGTTCCTTCACTGTATCTTATATTCATCAACTGCTTCAACAAAAACAACTTATTATTGCCTGTCTTAGAAGCATACAAGGTTTCAAGTTTATTCCATAGGCTCCTGGCATGTGTCTCATTAATAATGTGGTTTAAAACATTATCTTCAACCCACTGTCGAATATATCCACAAACTTGTTGGTGCTCAAAGTCCCACTCCTCATCTGACATATTTTCAGGCTTTGCACTTGCAAACACAGGTAGATGTAACTTTTTCACAAACAGGAGATCCTTCATCTTGGCTTTCCAAATGTGATAATTTCTACCATTCAATCGTACCATATTACTCATATTTGTTTCCATCTCAAATATATCCAATTAACAACCAAGGCTGTCAAAAAATACCAAATCAACAACCAGGGCTCTGATATCACTTTGTTGGGAAAAATCCCACCTCCTGTGACAATCAAAATCACAGACCCGACACGGTACACAAATACGAGATAATACACAATAGCACAAAAATAAATATGAATACAAGGAACACAAGATTTACGTGGAAAACCCCAAAACGACGGGGAAAAACCACGGGCCACCAACAACAACAATTTCCACTATCACAAATCTCGGGTACAAAGTTTTAGGCTACCACATGAGCCATACATCCACAAATCATCAAATACAACAACTCCTAGGCCAAAACATTCTTCAATATTCACAGGCTAAAAGGAATAATATCTCGTACTCAAAATATTCAATCTCCAAGACTAGGATAAAAATGAATACAAATATTACGAGATTATCCAAAGAGATGCCTGGAATAAATACAAGCTGACCTCAAATATTTGATGAAGATAGTACCCAAGAACTAGGCAAACCCACGGCAAAATAGCACCAAAGATGAAGAAGAAAGATGGATGATTTTGCTCCTTCAGCTGCTGCGTACTGCCGATAAAAGGAGAAGAAGAAAATGTGTTTTTCTTGCTAAGCACACTGCCTCTCTCTCTATTTTCTGCCTAATGCCGAAATGGAGTGAAATGGGAACAAAAATAATTCCCCTCCTCTGTTGCCCCTCCACTGCCGAAAGCACCAAGAAAATGAGGAATAAAATATTGTGGAATATTCCTCATCCACTAAGGACAAAAGGGAAACAAACAAAAATTAGATGGGAATTATTTTCCCTTGTCTGCCAGCCACTCCCCTTTCCTTTTATGCAGAATTAGTGCTGCCAACTTAGCTTTTCACATAGGAGGGACCCAACAGCTCCCATGTGGCATGAGCTTGCTGTTAATCCTTTCCCTAACCTAAATGATGACTTTCATGCATGGTTCACAGGAAATTTAGCTCATGTTGAGGTGGTGTCTAAGTTGAAGTTTGCGGCACTGTGCTGGTGTATATGGCGTGAAAGGAATGCAGTTGTATGGACTCAGAAAAGTTGGCAGCCATCTTTTATTCGAATGGAAGTATTGCGTCTGGTGCATGACTGGCAGCACCTGGGTGGTACGATTAATTCTAATGTTTGCATGGCTCCTAGTATTAACGCATCGACGATCCCGGCTGATTTTGTACAAATTTTTGTTGACGCGGCTGTGTTTCCAGATATAAATAATGCCACCTATGGGATTATCATTAAAGATGCTGATGGGTTTTTATGGCAGCGAAGAATGGTTTGTCCCGATGTATGAACGATGTCCACCTTGCAGAAGCGATTGCTATAAAAGAGGCCTTATCATGGGCTAAGGATATGGGTTATATGAGAGTTAAAGTCTTCACTGACTGTCAGATGGTTTGCAAGATATTAGAGTGCTCAATTGTGGATTACTCGTTTACAGGTTGCGTTATTAATGATTGTTGAAAATTACAACGACACTTTGAAGTAGTGTCTATTCAGTTTATTTCTAGATCAGTGAACAAAGTTGCCCATGCGTTAGCTAGAGCTGCCCGTTCTCAAACTGGTCCGCTTATTTGGATTTCTTCTATTCCGTCTTGTATTGCCCGTTTGATTTAATCAAATGCATCATTTTGTTTTCAAATATATATATATATATTATATAGAATTTTATTCAAATGTGGCTGCGCCCTTACGTGCGGCCGTGCGGTTTACACCACTCAATGTTAAGAAATGCACCAATCAATGTTACGAAATGCACCACTCAATAACATTGAGTGGTGTATTTCTTACACCACTCAATGTTAAAAAATGCACCACTCAATGTTACGAAATACACCACTCAATAACATTGAGTGGTGTATTTCTTAAATATGAAATACACCACTCAATGTTATTGAGTGGTGCATTTCGTAACATTGATTGGTGCATTTCTTAACATTGAGTGGTGTAAACCGCACGGCCGCACGTAAGGGCGCAGCCACATTTGAATAAAATTCTATATAATATATATATATATATTTGAAAACAAAATGATGCATTTGATTAAATCAAACGGGCAATACAAGACGGAATAGAAGAAATCCAAATAAGCGGACCAGTTTGAGAACGGGCAGCTCTAGCTAACGCATGGGCAACTTTGTTCACTGATCTAGAAATAAACTGAATAGACACTACTTCAAAGTGTCGTTGTAATTTTCAACAATCATTAATAACGCAACCTGTAAACGAGTAATCCACAATTGAGCACTCTAATATCTTGCAAACCATCTGACAGTCAGTGAAGACTTTAACTCTCATATAACCCATATCCTTAGCCCATGATAAGGCCTCTTTTATAGCAATCGCTTCTGCAAGGTGGACATCGTTCATACATCGGGACAAACCATTCTTCGCTGCCATAAAAACCCATCAGCATCTTTAATGATAATCCCATAGGTGGCATTATTTATATCTGGAAACACAGCCGCGTCAACAAAAATTTGTACAAAATCAGCCGGGATCGTCGATGCGTTAATACTAGGAGCCATGCAAACATTAGAATTAATCGTACCACCCAGGTGCTGCCAGTCATGCACCAGACGCAATACTTCCATTCGAATAAAAGATGGCTGCCAACTTTTCTGAGTCCATACAACTGCATTCCTTTCACGCCATATACACCAGCACAGTGCCGCAAACTTCAACTTAGACACCACCTCAACATGAGCTAAATTTCCTGTGAACCATGCATGAAAGTCATCATTTAGGTTAGGGAAAGGATTAACAGCAAGCTCATGCCACATGGGAGCTGTTGGGTCCCTCCTATGTGAAAAGCTAAGTTGGCAGCACTAATTCTGCATAAAAGGAAAGGGGAGTGGCTGGCAGACAAGGGAAAATAATTCCCATCTAATTTTTGTTTGTTTCCCTTTTGTCCTTAGTGGATGAGGAATATTCCACAATATTTTATTCCTCATTTTCTTGGTGCTTTCGGCAGTGGAGGGGCAACAGAGGAGGGGAATTATTTTTGTTCCCATTTCACTCCATTTCGGCATTAGGCAGAAAATAGAGAGAGAGGCAGTGTGCTTAGCAAGAAAAACACATTTTCTTCTTCTCCTTTTATCGGCAGTACGCAGCAGCTGAAGGAGCAAAATCATCCATCTTTCTTCTTCATCTTTGGTGCTATTTTGCCGTGGGTTTGCCTAGTTCTTGGGTACTATCTTCATCAAATATTTGAGGTCAGCTTGTATTTATTCCAGGCATCTCTTTGGATAATCTCGTAATATTTGTATTCATTTTTATCCTAGTCTTGGAGATTGAATATTTTGAGTACGAGATATTATTCCTTTTAGCCTGTGAATATT
>NC_044921.1:6279693-6330040 GCF_003576645.1 Ipomoea triloba
ATATATATATATATATATATATATATATATATATATATATATATATATATATATATATATATATATATATATATAAGATTGCGTTCAAATGAGAACGGTGCACCCAGGAGAGAATTGAGAACACTTCGCAGCACGGTACGTGTTCAGATGTAGTTGCATCTAAAGTTATAACTAGGTGTACTTAGGTGCATGTAAAATGTATTACATGTGCAAGTAAAATATACATTGAGCATCAATACTAAGTACACCTAACGTTATAACTAGTTGCACCTAATGGTATAGTTAGTTGCACCTAGGTGCATGAATGTTAACAATGTAAATTACTTGCACTTGTAAGTGAAAATAGGTGCAGTGGTTTTACTTGCACTTTTTACTTGCAAATGTGCACAAACTACTTGCACTTATAACATATCTACTTGTATTAAAGTTCGAGTTATTTACGAAAATGCCATCGCGTCGTTTTTTTTAAATTACATCTGATTCGTTAATTTGGACACGTGGACGATTGTGGATCGTTCTGGGCTCCCGTTCTCATTAGAGCGCCCTAAGGTGAGAATTGGAGCCCAGGAAAGAACTAAGAACCAATCGCAGCCGTCCATGTGTCCAGATTCAATGAATTAGATGTAATTTTAAAAAACGACGTGGTGAAATTTTCGTAAATAACTCAAACTTTAGTGCAAGTAAAATCACTTACAAGTGCAACTATTTTCACTAAATAGTGCAAGTAATTTATCTTGTTAACATTCTGTACCTAATGACAAAGTCTTTCACATAGATGCACTTAATGATGACGTTAGGTGCACTTAATATTGATGCTCATTGTACATTATTTGTTGCACTTGTAATACATTTTACTTGTACTTGTAAATATATTTTATTTACACTTAGGTGCACTATATGAAATTTTGATTTGCACTTTTAACACAATTCACTTGCACTTCAATGTTCAATTATTTACCAAAATGCCACCACATTTTTAAAAAATAAGTGTTTCTGATCCGTTAGATTTAGACACGTGGACAACTGTAAGTGGTTCTTAGTTCTCTCTTGGGTAACCCATTCTCTATGGTAGAGTTCAAGTGTGGCCGCGTCTTAACGTGTGAACAGTGCGGCCTCACCACTATGTATACAGATATACATCACTCAATGTTAGAAAATGCACCACACAAATATGCACCGTCAGGTACACATCATCAAAAAACACGTCACTAGGTATGTAAATATACACCACACAGTGTTAGCAAATGCACCATTAGGGGCATGGGAGTTATGTGCATTATTTTGGGTGTGTGATGTGTTTTATGGTGTTTTTGTGTATTTTCATTGTGGTGCGTTTTCTAACATTGAGTGGTGCATTTTCTAACATTGAGTGGTGCATTTTCTAACATTGAGTTGTGTGAACCGCACCGACTGCACGGGAAGGCGCGACCACATTTGAACATATATATATATATATATATATATATATATATATATATATATATATATATATATATATATATATATATCGTCATTTACTAAACTGTTAACACCAATTGGATTGAAAATTAGACTATTAAACATAAAAGAGAACAGTCAGAGCACTCCAAGAATAAGAAATGAAATATGTCCATATATATTCGGATATTCCCAAAAGTAATGAAATATGTCCATATATATATATTCGGATATTCCCAAAAGTTTTAAGAAGCTAATGGACAACAAAAGGATGTTGTATATATTAAGACAATTTAGGCAGTAAGAAAGTGGCATGTATTGATTAGAAGACTACTCCATAATTGTGATGAGTAATATTTAATACATGTGTTACAATGACAAAAAATTTTGAGTTAATTCAGTTTTTGGTCCTATATTTAATTAATAGGTGGTAGTTTATTTTTAGTCATTTTTTATTATTGTAGCATAACCATTATTGGTTCTTTATTAATAGGTGGGGGTTGATTAACTCCATTCCCATCACCATTTCCATTTCCATTGCCGTTTCCATTTTTATTTCCATCAAGATTCAAATTGATATTTCCTTGAGCATGTGCCATCTTTCGTTGCTTTCTAAGGTACTTTGTTCTCTTTTCAATCTCAAGGTCCAAAGGTAATAATTCTTCTTTCCCCAATGACCGTGTTTGCATGCAACAAGTACCTAAATCACAAAATCACAACTAAACAAAGCAAATTTGTTATGGGTAAGTAAAAATAAAGAAAAATAATGGATTAGACTCCTAGAATAAAACTTTCACTAATGTCAATACCTAAACGCCACTTCCCCGGCAACGACGCCAATTTGATTGTAGCATATTCTTTAACACAAACAAATACCCGAGTATTGGGTTATCGATCCACAGGGAAGCAGGGCGCATCGAACACTAGTTACTAGCATATTCTTATGAAGCTAATCCTAACAAAAAAGGTGTTTGAATGGTTGCAAATATTGTAATAAACGAGAATAAAGAAAGCGTAGTTGATGAAAACAAATAGAGAGAGAAATGAGATTTCCGGGTTTAGGTGTTTAATCTCCTAATGCCAAGCTAAGGTGAGATATCTAATATGGGTTAGACAAATGTTTAAGATGCACACATAAGAGGGGAATTACTCCCATAACTCCTACAAAACAAGAGATAGAACAAGCATCTTAAACAACCAAACTAAACACTCTTTTCCAAGAGGTGAAAGCAAGGTGCAATTGTGGGTGCCCTAGTTTATATCCTAACTCCCATCAAGATACAAATATAGCAATTGAAACAAGCAATTGGATCCTTAATCACAAGCATCAATAACATTAAACACAATTGCATAACAAGTCATAAAACCCAAATGTAGATATAACATAGGAATATAAAGAACAAGGCAAAGGATTCATAAACACCTTTCACCCAAAAATCCCAAAGTTACTTTAGCCAATCATGGCTAGGATAGAATTTAAAGCTCAAGTAATAAAGAGTTTACAAAGACTAGAAAGTAAAGGAAAGGAAAAGAAATTCTCCCAAATATAGCTTTCCAAGCTTTCCTTCTTCCTCCCAAAGCCTTTATATCTCCTTGAGATGACTATCTTCTTCTCCAAAAGTGGTAGTTCCCTCTTTCACTCCATTGAAGAGACAACACCTTGCACTCACTCCTATTTGCCTCCTAAAAACGCAGCCTAGCCCTAGGGTTTTGGGAAAATGAGCCTTTTATAGTGGGAGCAAAAATAGGGGCAAAATAGGCAAATTCCGCGAAACAGATTTTTGTGCTGTCACAGGATTCTCGACGCGTCGAGAAAGGGGCTCGACGCGTCGAGCCTCGGATTTTCAGAAAATATTGCTACAGCATATTCTCGACGCGTCGAGCCTGGATCATGGCTCAAGTCTTCACGCACTGGAATATTTGGTCGCGACGGGCAGGATTCCGGACGCGTCCAGCTCTAAAAATCCGCATTCTTCGTTCGTTTTTACCCCAATCATACCTTCAAACATTCCCTTGCTTTGCGTTTGATCTAAAATGGTTTCAAAATACTAACAAACGCCTTAAATGCACCAAAATCAAGAATAAACCATGTCTACACTAGAAAGTAAGGAAACATGAATTGGAGATGGTAATATAATACATTTAAGCTCAAAAGTTGATCCAAAATACTTAGAAAAATATGCACAATTGAGATCATATCACAGGTGAACACTAATGGTTTTGTTGGAATCGGGTCCATCATAAACTGAGTATAGAAGTACAGAATATGGGGTAGGAAAATAGTAGTATTACTATCAGGGCGATAGGCCCAAAATGTGTGTGTACAAAGCTCGAGATACAGGTCCAAAACGGCAACCCAAATAATAAATAATACAAGCTATAAACTAAACAATAGGCTAAGAATAATAAATAATACAGGCTATAGCCCTAATAATGAAATAGAAATAACAATGTTACCGCTAGGAATCAAACCTTGGTATGCCAGCAGAAGGGAGGAGATTTAGATCAATGGACCAAAAGGGGTTTAGTGAGCCAATGGATGATTTTTAAGGGGAGGGAAGGGTGACTATTTATATTGTTGAAGATGCCACAGATGCTTGACAAATTGATGACATCGGACAACCTTCATTCTTGGCCACACATGTGTCTCCCACTACTTTGCTTCCAGTGCATTCCCATGCACAAGTGGAGCTTCCTGCCCTTCTGTACATAAGATCTTGAGTGGCTTGCTAGTGTAAAACTTGTGATGTTATGCTTGCGGTTGTGAGTTTGAATCTTGTTGATTGCATTCTTTTTAATATTTTGCTTCAAGTTTCATTCTTTCCTTGATAATGAAAATGGACACCCGACTTGGGCCAACACTTTCCTAATAAAATGGGCATCGGGTCCCATGTCCTCATCATAAGTTCCCTACATTCTTTGATTGTCTTTGACGAACAAATAAAGTATAGACACTCCTGATCTTCTACACGGCTTGACTCTCTCGCCTCCTAGACACTCCCGACCTTCTACACGGCTTGACCCTCTCGCATCCTAGAAACTCCTAACCTTCTACATAGCTTGACTCTCTTGCCTCTTGGTCTGAAAGGTTCGCTTCTCTCTTCCAGATAGTTTGGTGCTTGCCTGCTTGGTCCCTGCCGCATTCCCTTCATGCGGTTCACCAAGACAACTAATCTCTCACACATATCCTACAAGAAAAAAAGAAGAAGATATTTTTTGTCGTATTCCCTTCTCGTGGGCTCACTGAGACGCCTCGCCTCAAAGGGCAACTTAGCGGTCCACCGAGAAGAGTAATATATCGACCATCAAAATGTTAAACGTTGAGAAGTGAGATAAAAATATGTCGACTGTGAGAAGTAGGATAATAATGTCGACCACTGAGAAGCGGGATATTAATATGTGGAACGCTGAGAAGTGAGATAAAAATATGTCGACTGTTGAAAAGCAGAATAATATGTCGACCGCTGAGAAGCGGGATAATAATATGTCAACCGTATAGAAGCAAAATAATAATATGTTGACCGTTGAGAAGCGAGATAATAATATGTCGACCATTGAGAAGCGGGATAGAAACATGTCAACTGCCGAGAAGTGAGATAGATAATAAGTTGACTGATAAGAAGCGCGATAGTGCATGCCGATCACCAAGAAGCGAGATATATAGATGTCGATCGCTAGGAAGCGGGATAGAAATACCATTGACCACTGGGAAGCAAGGTAATAATAAGTTGACCATTGAGAAGCGAGATAGAAATATGTTGACCGTTGATACGTGGGAGAGAATCATAGAAATACCATTAATCGCTTAGAAGCGGGGTAATAATAAGTCAAACGTTGAAAAGTGGGATAGATAATATGTCGACCACTAAGAAGCGGTATAGTGCATTGACTATGTATTTTTTTTTTTTTGCATGCTGGGCTGTGTACCTTGCCCTTGCAGGTCCAGGTGAACATCTGCAAGTTGGGTTGAGGATCGTGTCTTGTTGGCCCAGGTGAATATGCATACGGTCCGCCTATCTTACAATCCCCATACAAGATGTGGGAGCGAGCTTACTATTTTTTTTTCACGTTAAGTTGCGTAGCTTACCCATGTAGGCACATGTGAAAATCTGCACACTGGGTTGAGGATTGCGTCCTGTTGGTCTAGGTGAAGATGCGTATGGTCTACCTACCTTGAGGTCCCCGTATAAGATGTGGGAGCGAGCCCACTTTTTTTTCCCCTTTTTTCTTTTTTTTTTCTCCATTCCTTTATTATTATTATTATTATTTTTCTCTTGGGCCGGCTACCCTATGTTGCGGACCCAGCACTTCTCAAGTTGCTTACGAATCTAATCACCATTTTCCCTAGGTCGCTTTCCGTGCTTTTCGAGCCTAGGGGACTGGTACAAAATGAAGTTAAAATCTGTTATATTACCTCCATTAGCTACCTACCCAGCCTACGAGCCCATTTTGGTGCTATTGTTTACTGACTGCGGAGCTTCCAACTCGCGTCGGGACTACTTATCGTATCTACGGGTCTACAACTTCATCCATTTTTATGTTTTGATAACTTTCTTAGTGTACAAGCCCAACAAAAAATTATACGTTAATATTTTTTCCAAAGTAAAAATATTTTTTTCTTACCTCCCTGAGCTTCTTGTTAGCCCGCCAAGGTGCTACTATTTGGTCTAGAGTAGCTACTTGGTCTGCGGGCCCTTAACGGTCCGTGTACGGCTATAGTGCCAATTAGACCTCTCATATTCCTCGGGTGGAGAACTTACCCTCGTGAATTGAAACAATCCTCACATTGCCTGCTAAGGTGTTTTTGCGGATCTAGGGAACGTTGGCTATGTGATTCAGCCATGTTAGCGTATCTCGGGGTTTGATTACATAAAGGGAAACGGTAGAAACTTGGAACATAGACTTTTCGTAGCATTTCCCACAGATGATGCGAATGATGATTTTGTTAGAACCGAGTCCACCATAAACCGAGTACAAAAGTACAAAACATTAATGGGTAGGAAAATATTAGTATTATTACCCGGGGCGCTAGGCACAAAAAAATATGTGTACAAAGCACGAGATACTAACCCAAAATGGCGGCCCAAATAATAAATAAATAATACAAGCTATAAATCAAATAATGGGCTAAAAATAATAAATAATACAAGCTATATCCCTAATAATGAAATAGAAATAACAATGTTACCGCTAGGAATAGAACCCTGGTATGCCAGTAGAAGGGATGAGACTCAGAATAATGGACCATAAGGGGTTTGGTGAGCCAAGGGATGATTTTTAAGGTGAGGGAATTGTGGCTATTTATACTGTTGAAGACGACACAAATGCTTGACAAATGGACGGAATCGTGCAACCTACATTCTTGACCACACACGCGTCCACCCACTACTTTGTTTCCAACGCACTCCCATGCATAAGTGGAGTTTTCTGCCCTTTAGTACACAATATCTTGGGTGGCTTAGTGGTCTAGAAATTGTGATGATATGCTTGAGGTTGTGGGTTTGAAGTTTGTTGACTGCACTTTCTTTAATATCTTGCTCCATGCTTCATTTTTCCATGACAATGAAAATGGACACCCCGCTTGGGCCAACACTTTCCTAATAAAATCCACAACAGGTCTCTTCGTCTTATATATTCTACTATTATAAATTGTTTAGTAATCCGTAGTTTGTTAATTTGATTTCTTACATTATTGGATAATTTTGTATAAAGTATTACATTCTAACTTTTTTAATAAAAAGGTTTTAATTATGAATATAATTATTAGAAAGTAATATATATTGAAAAACACATACATACACACACATATATAAGTGTGTGTGTGTGTGTATATATATATATATATATATATATATGTATATATATATATGTATGTATATATATATATATATATATATATATATATAGAGAGAGAGAGAGATGAGGGAGAGAGAGAGAATTCGATTCATATGATAACCACTTCCCATGTGAGAAACTATGGTCGAATTTGGACTTTCAATTAGGCAAGATCTGATGGTTAAAATTTAATGTTTTTTTCTTACTGTTTTTTAAAAAATCCAAGTAGTTGGAGTATTGGAGTAATTTTTTTTTTCTAATTTTTCATTGCATGGAGTTTTCAAATATGTTGTGCTCATTGATTTTAAGCCATTTTTAGAGAATTTTCAGGTAATTTTTTCATTGTTCTTTCTTTTGGTTTTTTTTTTTGTTTTTTTTTTCCAATGCCGATGGTGACTGTTTAACATTGCTTTATTGTTGTTCTCTTTGTTTTTTATTTCTTTTATTTTTTGTTTTTTTTTGTGTGGTTCATTGGAGTATGGTTTTTTTATTTTATTATATTTGTTGATAAATATGTGAGTTTAGGAAGGGGAATGTTGTAGGTTGTTGAGTTGTGCATTGGGATGTTAGGTGTGATGCATCGTAGAACTGTGGGTTGTGCATTGGTAGGAGGCGTTAAGTATCATTGTTCGCATGAGGTTGTGCATCATAAGACTATGTTGTACACCTGCGTGCACTCCCATAGTAAAAGTTGCGCATTTTGCGGGACAATATTATGCATTTTGTGTTAGTATGAAAGTGGTTAATTCTGTGGGCGTTAGGGGTTAGGGTTTAGGGTTTAGGGGTTTAAGGGTCTAGGGTTTAGGGATTGGGGGTTTAGGGGTTTAGGATTTAGGGATTAGGGGTTTAAGGTGTGCGCTTACAAAATGTTATACACCTTTTTGCATTCCTAGAGTAAAAGTTGTTCATTGCAAGTAGTAAATGTATGCATTTTGTGGGGTAGTGTTGTGCATTCTGTGTTAGTATGGCGGTGATTACTTTTGTGTGTGTTGCGATGGTGGTTGTGGCTTGTAGATGTAGTATTTGTGCATCATTATTATAATTGTGGTGCATTATATTGTCTTTTTTTTTTTTTTGTCATGTAGTTTTATTTTTTGACTTGTGGGTGTAGGTGTTAATATTAGTGATTAAAAATAGTTGTTTGTTTTCATCAATATTGTTAGAAAAGAAACAGATTTGAAAAGCTTAGGGTAGAAATAGTTTTCCTATTTTATCACGGTTGGATGCTTTGTGGACTAATTTTCCCTTGGCCATATATTTCTTATTACATTATGATAATAATATCCTTAATTTTAGTAGATGGATGCGTAGATCACTTTCATATATCTCTTGATTTTAATGGTCTAGATTAGACCACATTTCTCACCTGCGACATGATTCTCATGAGAATTGGGCCCTCTATCATGGGCGGATCCACAATGGGGGCAACTGCCCCATTCTCTCCACCCACCATCCCCTTTATATATATTGTATGTATATACATAGTAAACGTTTATATCTATTGATTATACTTAAACTTAAAGAAAGATTAAGCTAACTTAGTAAGGTATATTGTTTCTATCTTAAATGTCAAAAATCTTTTGTAAAAAAAATGTCAAGAATCCAAATCCCAAAGCACGAATCTTTTAAATTTATTTGTAACATTGTGGGATGAATGATTTATAATGTGCTTTCCATTCAAACCATTTTAACTAATTAATTATGTTTCATATTTTATTTTGAATATTTTTTGGCGTTTTAAATGTATTTTTATTTCTTTTTATCCCTGATCAATAAAATTTATATATGGTTCAGCCTTTAAGTGTTTCATTTTTTTTCCAGAATATGTCATTAGTTTTGATCTTTCGTTCCCACGGAAAAAGATTTTTAAATCCGCTATATATATATATATATATATATATATATAAAGAGAGAGAGAGAGAGAGGGGTTACCAAAAACCTGTAACTTAAAAAAAAAAAGGAAGCATTTTTCAAAAATAAATACCACCAAAACTAGGGATACTTATGGTGCATTGGATTAAAGCATTTGGTACGCATGGTTTGTGTTCTTAAGGTGCTTTGTTTGTGTGCTTAAGGTGCGTGGTTGTCATTCTTAAGGTGCGTTGTTTTCCTTCTTAAGGTGCATGATTGTATGTTTAAGATGCGTGATTTGTATGCTTAAGGTGCGTCAATTGTTAAAATCTAAGGTTTATCATTTAAAACTTTAGGTGCGTGATTTGTATTCTTAAGGTGCAATTTTTTTGAGTAAACAGCACAAGAAGCTATACCTGCACCTGAACCCTTTCTTTTATGTGTGTGTGTGTGTGTGTATATATATATATATATATATATATATATAAGCCAGGCTTGTATGCCTATAGACTAGACTTTAAACATATTGGCCTAGGCCTATTTAGTTATATAGGTTTAGGCCTGACCTCTTTACTAAGTAGGCTAGGCCAAGGTAGGCCAAAAGTAGGCCCCTTGATAGGGACCTAGCCTATTTTCATTGGCAATTTTTATTGAGGACCATGGTCTATGTAGCAAATTGGACATGAAGTATGTATCATTTTAATTACACTTCAGTTTTATTTGAAAATATTCCTATGTTTTATAGTTTCATTTTCTCTGTAGTTTCATTATAGCATGCAATATTAAAGTATCATTTTAATGCTACTATAGTTTCATTTGATAATATACATTATTATTTGATCTCTATATTTTTTTTTTTCATTTTTCACACACACTAATCTCAATTGCTTATTGTATGGCTCTGAATTTTAGTTTCAGTTTCCACGCACACTAGTTTCATTGTAGCAATACTAAAGTATCATTTTAATTATACTATAGTTTCATTTGACAATAATGTGCTTTATTTTTTTAGTTTCATTTTTCACACACTAGTTTTATTATGTTAACATTAAAATATCATTTTAATTCTACTATATATCTTCATTCGACGATCATGATCCACACAAATTGAATAACAACTGATTTTCACCCCTAACCAAAACGTACTTCCTCCCTTAGAAAGACACACATATATGTGACTAAAAAAAAAAGGAAGCATTTTTCAAAAATAAATACCACCAAATTATATCGTGGACCAAGGTTAACAGTGTACTGTGGACCTTGATCCAATACAAAATTTGATTTCATAAAGTACATAATTCATGTTCATAATGCATATAGTTGAAGACACAAACATTTAACATAATACACAGAATTCATGTTCATAATGCACATAATTCATATTCATAATGCACATAATTCATGTTCATTATATCATGTTTATGTGTATGTGTATTATGAACATGAATTTTGTACTTTAAGAAGTCAAGTTCTGTGTATTGAATCAGGGTCCATAATATATTATAGACCCTGATCCACGATATAATGATCGCACCAAAACGTATTTTCTCTCCCAGAAAGACACACATTGACCATATGTAGGGCAATCGTTATATCGTGGACCAGGGTCCACAGTGCACTGTGGGCCCTGGTTCGAAACGACGTCGTTTCGATGTTAGTGGACGCGGACGCGAATGACTTAATGGAATTCATTGTCTAGAATACACAGAATCCTTGTCTAGAATACACAGAAAGATTTGAGTGAATACACAGAATATTGTCACAACTACACAGAAATCATTTTCCTAACATTCGAATACACAAAACACGTCACAACCTATGTTTAAGTATCACTAACATGAATACACAGAATGCCTTCAAAGAATACACAGAATATGAAAACACCAAAATACACAAACGCATCACCCCTGTATTTAAGTACGACTAACATGAATACACAGAATCCTTATCTAGAATACACAGAATGACTTGAGGGAATATACAAAATATTGATACAACTACACATAAATCATCCTCCTAACATTCGAATACACAAAACACATCACAACCTATGTTTAAGTATCCCTAACATGAATACACAGAATCGTAGTCTACAATATACAGAATGTCTTCAAAAAATACACAGGATATTAACATAAATACACAAACCGGCCAAAACAGAAAACGTGATTTCCAAAAAAATAAATCATTAATTAAAATGACCAAAACGACATCGTTTTGGTATGGAGTGCACAATGCACTCTGGTCCACGATATAAATTGCCAGGGCCTGACAGTCCGACCCAACACAACAATCCTTAAAAACGGCCCAAAAAGCCGTTGACTCGCCACCAACGTAAAATTAACACTTTAGATCAGTAATGCTTGATTTCCATCATTAATTTACACCCAAAAAGAAAAATTAAAAATCTAATAAAAGTAAAAGTAAATAATTCTAGATAGTATTGGCCTATAAAGAAGTTAAAAGGATTATGTTTTGATGTGCTAGATTTAATGGATAAGTATTGTCATGTTTTGATTAAATGCTAGATTAAATGAAAAATTTGTAGAGTTGATAGTCTAATCCTTACCTTTCCAATTCTCGAGTCCTTTGCTGGTTTATCACTTCTTCCTAGATGGCAGTTATCAAAAACTCCTAATGTGATCGCTGTACAAATGTTTAGTTGTGCATATATACATATATATACATCAGTCAAAATAGGCCATATATAAAGATTAACAAATGAAAGTGATGAAAAAGGAAGATTGCATAAGTTTGGCCAAATTAGGATTTATAAGTGTATTCTTTCTGTACATGTTTTGATTAGGTGGATAAGTATTGTCATGTTTTGAGATTAGTAAATCTTGTGGTTCATGTTTCGATAGAGATATTAAGCTTTTAGTCTGGTCCGAAAAAAGTAACTAGTTAATCCCCTTCTATTGGGTAAATGTTGCATTGCGTTCTGATTTAGTTGTTAAAAGATCATAATGGATAAATTATAACCTAAGTATAACTTGTCAGTTTAAACTAAGAAGGTCAATGTGTCACTCCCCTAAAAATCAATCTTGTAACATTATTCTTACCAAGCTAGTCAACAACATGACAAACTTGACTGAGATTGTCTCGGTGGTTGTTATTTACTTAAAAAAAACAGATACATATCAAATCATGATCAACTAGCTCATCAAGAATGATGAAGATTAAGAAATACATGAACTAAATGCTTGTTTTCAACTAAAATATTAAATATTATAATTTCTTATATTAATTGACCTAAGTATATATCACAACAAGTCAATAATATATATGCCATTGAAAATTGAAATGTTACAACGTTAAATGCATTTGAATTATGTGCCTATGATCTTTTAATCTAAACGCTTTTAATTATAAGATTTAACCAAATCATATTTATGAAACTATATAACATGCAAATACAATATAATTAAATTAATAGAAGTTTCTATGATGTGGTTTATAGGTCAACATCCATCCAAATTGGTTAGACTATTAATTTGATAATTACAATGTTACAAGTTCAACACTCAATTGAAGCGAATTGGATTTACCTGTGTCAAAAGATACTCAAATTTTAAACAATATAACATGTGGATACGATCGATATTCTACTTGCGAACCATTCGATCAAAACTTGATTTCAAGTTTGGTCAAATTTAAATTTAAACCAACTTACTTTTTGACTCATGACATATCAAGCAACTTGTGTATCTCATATTAAATATTTTTTGCCTGATGACTTGTCGAACCGCTATATATATATATATATATATATATATATATATATATATGTAGTTCGAACTCAAGCTCAAATTCAAGCCTACCTAAATTCGAGCTCGGCTTGGCTCAGCTCATTTGCAGGCTTAGTTTTAATTTTAAAGTTTAAAGTGATGTTGTAGTTTTAATCTCACCCTATATATTAACGTTTGTTAGGACTATGGTAAAATACAATCTTACTTGAAAAGAATGGAACTTTTTAGGGTGACAATCTATATCTCTATTATAAAAAAGCCATAAGAAGAGCAGTTAATGCACTTGGCCAAAATTCCCGCCCATACAAAAACGGCAACGTTTCAGGATTAGGAATACGGCATTTGAAGTCTGGAAGGTAACAAAATTAATGATATTTTTTTTTAGTTTTTAACGTTTTAGACGATTTACAGTTATAGATATTTATGGCAACACTATCTAGACGAAATAATGGTGAGTTCTTTGGGAAACCGAATCGTTGTAAACGATTCGGCAATCGAGTAAAGTCCCATTACATAGCATCGGTAATTAAAAAGAATTATTGTACATCTAGAACTCTGCCAGTTTCACACTTATATTTGATATACACATTATAAATCACAGCTTCACTATCTTTGTAAAACATTCTCAAACTTCATTCTTTCGTTTCATTCGAATTTCCCTTCCATCGACTATGGGAATGTACTGTTTGGCGAATGAATTATCCACCTTCAAGAATAGATGAATTATGCACCTTCAAGAACAGAAGTGCAATGAAGGTCAGAGTCATTCATACGGAAAGGGTCTTCCGAAATAAAGAGGTAAGTGTTCTTTCTCCCTTAATCTGAATCAACAATGGATATTTGAAAAGTGTTAACCAAGACAGTCAAATGGATATTTGGGGAGCAGCTTAGCTATACGACAAGCATATTCAGGTAAGTCAACCTATGTTATTATTGTTGTTTTATCCTACAATGTAAAGGCTTTGAGTTCTGCAAAACATTACCTCAGGTTACAAAATATGAAGAAACATACAAGCTCTCATGAAACATACAAGCTCTCAGTCAGAAAAAAAGCTGAGGATAACAAAGGTATTGCTATCAACACTTTAATAGCATTCTCAAGTTCATACATGTCAAGTTCATGATACATAAATTGATTTTATGTATGCTGTAAGATTGCATTTAAATATGAAATTTGTGAATAGAAAGCATGAGTTTAAAACAAAGTCCAATAATGAATAACTAAACAATACCTCCTTTTCAAGCTTGAGTTATAGATCACATGGGAAGATTTAACTTGTGGGAGGATGGTTATTTATTACCATTGCTGATGTGTAAGATAGGAAGGAGGTAATATAACTTCTTATCGATAATTATTGCCCTTTTTATTTGGTTTAAAATGGCATCAGACTGCAAAATCATCATTTGCTACACTGATAAATTAATTGATTAGCAGGATGAGAAAGAGAGCTAATGCAAAATGAATCTCGGGCAGAGAGTCAAACAGCCCATTTCAAAGCACAGCAAACAAGTATGAAGCAGTTAAAGGGATCAATGACTATAGGGTGCAAAAGAAAGCAGTTAATAGCAGATCAAGGTATAGGGCAAATTACCTATGTAGCTATTTAACTAAGAGTAGTAAATATCTTCTACATGTGATTTGCAATGCTTTGTCTTTCATGTATTTAATTTTTATTAACCTTCCAGATAATCTGCATGCTGAAACATTGTTGGTAAGAAATTGCAGTATGCCTTCAAGCAAGCAAAATTTTCACAGATCATATCAATTTTGGAAACATGGTTTCATTAAGGTGTTTTTAACAACATGAATCGTAATTGTTGTAAAGGATTGCAAATGTTGTAGAAGTTATAGAATATGGTTCACTTTTTTGTCTGTTCGCATTGCAGTTAAACTTAAAATGGATTTTAGTATTTGAATATTAGTATATCATTGTTTTTAAAACGGCATACTAAACATTCCCTGCTTATGTGTATGAATTGCAATTTATAAAACTAAACTCAGAAACTTTAAAAGAGTGGAAACTCATATATTCCAGAAAACAGCAGATGGGGCATCAACAAATGACAGCTGAGGAAGCCCAAAATCACAGAGTTTCAATTTGCGAACTGCATTAGTTAGGATGTTTCTGTCTTTAAATCTTGATGGAGCACATTTTCTGTAAAAAGAGATCGCATTAGTACATTTACAGTAGTTCTCTTAGGGCAGAATATAAAAATGTTGACTTAACTTGGCAAGAAGTATTCATTTTCCAAATTTGTGTAATAGATAGTATTAACTTATTATTGTATTGTTTGTATTCTTCAACTCGAAGTATTAAGGATGAGTTATGTAAGAGTACAAAGTACTATGTAAAACACTATCTTAAAAAGCACAAGATTTGTGTTTTAAGATAGTGTTTTGCTTTGTATTTTGTACTCTTACATGACTCATAGTTTAACATTGGTGTTTTAAATAACTATGAGCATGCTTGGTTAATACCATATACGGTTAATAACTACAATCTTAACTATAATATGGCATACCTTATTAGCAATTTTAAAATTGGTGATAATAGTTTAAGTCCTTTTGAAGGCCTGACTTTCACATTAACAGATCTGCATAGGAGATGGTGGGACAGTACTGTTAGAGTCAAACTAAATCAAATAGAAGGAGGTGTTAATACCACCATTAAGAAATAATTATAATAATAATAAATAAATAATATAAAGAGTGACACAAGAACAAGAACAGTATCAGAATTACAAACTGGGATTTCATAATAAAGTATGATGGAAGCTAAATTACATCCTTCAATCATAGCTAACACCAAAAGGAGATGCAGAACCATAGAGGAGATTCCAGATTGTTATTAAATAATAAGATTTATAACCTACATCATGTCAGACAAAGCTTGATTCTATTGTAACTACTCATTCTTTCCTAACTGGTGTGATGTTTGAGCGAGGATTGGAAAACCCACCAACTTCTGTTTTTTTGGCAGGCTAGCAGTGATTATACAATACAAATACTAAGTAAATATAATAACAGACTGAGAATACTACAAATAAGAAGATTGTCAACATACTCACAAGCTAAGGGGATCAAGTTTATAGGAAGTGCAAACTACACAGTAACACAGAGCAAACTGGACATACCTAAGTAGCACATGTAGGAAAAACTACAGCGACAAACAAGATTGAGTCTTACTTCATATAAATACGGCACACTAAAATCATAAGTGTAAAATTGCAGTAAATAAAGCATAATTTGAAATAGATTAACCTTTACTGTTTTCAAAAATTTTGTCTCATGTAAAATTCAGACTAAGAATATGACTAAATAAATAAAATAATTACCAGATCTGTATGATAACTACAGAGATGTCCAACTGTCATGCATGCTCCAGATCTAAGACTACATCTATGATTTTTTTAAAACCGAAATCTCTTATAACAAAATCATCTGGAAAAAAAGTACATTTAATAGAACTGTAATAGATATAAGGGAAAAAAACAATATTTTTTCAAAAAATCTAGATCTGTAAAAATAGATATATTTGTACAAAATAACTTATCTGTTCCTGCAAAATGGATTCTTCGTGAGATTTTGACTCAATCTTTCAACGTATGTCTCACCAACAACTTCGACCATCGGTTTGTATGCATTTTTTAGAAAACATAATGCAGAGATGCATAAGAGCTGTTGTGACAGAGTTGAAGTTGTTGGTGAGAATTCTTCGAGCAAAGAGGTATATAGAACTGGAGAGTGAGAGATAACCTAGTTGAGAGATGAGTGAGCAGAGTGTGTTGTAGTGGAGTGGGTTGTCGGTGGGTTATAGATGATTTATAGGGTGGGCCGGGTCAGGATATTGGGCTGGTAATTTTGTTGGGCTATTAAATGGGACTTATATGTCAGTTGTATCAGAAATGGGCTTTGGTTAATATTTTGTGTTGTATTTTTACTTATATGTACGTACATACACATATATATGTACTGAATATGTATAAATGTATATATCTTTATTATTTTTTTAAAAGCTTTGGTTAATATTTTTTGTTGTATTTTTATTTGGTCAAAATACATTTCATTGCTATTTTATAATCGAATTTAAATTTTGTTATTAAATAACAAAATTTTATAATGAGTAATCCTCAAATTTCATTTTTATATATGAAATTTAATAACATTAATAGTTTTCTTAAAGTAGCATACTTTTAATATTTTAAATCTTTAATCCGTGCATTGCATGGGACAATTACTAGATGTACGCAGAACGTGGACCCAATGTTTTCAACACATAATGCTGATAATAGCTTTTTAGAAAGTCGTGTGATTCTAGCTCCAACATTTGTTGTGGTCAATGTTGAGTGACATACATGTTGCTGAGAGGACATACTTGAGTTGCGACATGGTATGTCGATCTGAGTCTAATGATAGTACTCTTGCAAACGTGCACACACCAGAATTCCTAAATGGTAATCGGACTTCGAGCATACCCAATCACTCATTAACATTAAAGGTTGTATCCCCTGTGATGCTATTGAGAAACATAGATCACTTCCTTGGGCTTTGTAATGGGCCAGGGACAAACGTTATCTCATGTCGGGTTGCTACTAAAAAAATCAGTATTTGTGCACGGACAGTTACATGTAGCCGCATCTAGAGTAAGTAATCCTAAGGATTTCAAATTTACGATTTGTAATGAGTTAGATAATACTTCTAATTCAACCACTAATGTAGTTTACAAAAAAGTATTTAATAATTTATAAATTTAATCTTTTAAGCATTGGACTTTACTGTTTTACTAACAATTTTTTTACAAGAAATATAACCAAAGTCATACAATATAATTGACAAACGTACATCAAATAAGTCAACAATTTTAGTCCGTGCACCGCACGAGTATAATACTAGTTGATATTAATAGTATCTAGTACAATCATGTATAACTATTAGCACAACTAAATATATAATATGTAGTCGAGCAACATAATTATAATTCTTCCAAGTGAGAGGTCACATGTTCAAACCTCAGTTACAACCTAGAGAAATTCAAAATCTATAACTATTAAGTCATCATTTAAATACCATTATCCTAAAAGTAAAATTCAATTGAGTTTCAAGCTTTACTTAATTTAAAATAAACAAATCATTTAATTATTTAATTAAAAAGAAGCATATTTTGACTGGTTCAAAGTTGAAACCATTTGGCACCAAAAAAACATCCTGAAAGACGAACCGTTTCCTTGCTTTTGGCGCAAAAGCGGAATCAAATGGGGAAGCCATTCTTTCTGTTATAATAGCATTTGGAAGAGGTAAAAGAGAGGGCCGGCTCGCTACCTCTATAATGAGGGCAACGCCATAGCTCCCCTCCCTTTTCTTCTACCTTTTCCCGTATTATCTACAAGGTATTACCTGTATCCATTCATTCTTACGCACAGTAGTTGCGTATATTATATAAATATATCTATATATCCAAAGCTTCATTCCTAGACACAAGAGAAAATGGCGTCGCCTAGGACCCCTAGGACGGGGGGGCTGAGCAACAGCAGCTACGATCTGTCGTTTAAGATCTTGTTGATCGGCGATTCCGGAGTGGGGAAGAGCAGCCTCCTCGTCAGTTTTATCTCCAATGTCGTTGAAGAACTTTGCCCTACCATTGGTAACCCCTACTATACCTATACGCTACTGCTCTCTCTCTCCTTTTCTCCTTTTACAGATTCATGATTTGATCATCCTGCTGCGATATGGATGTTGGAGATTCAACTCCTCTACATATATGATTCAACATTTCTGCAATGATGTGAAATTTTCGTGTTTGTTATTATAATAATAATAATTCCCCTCATTTCTTGCATTTATAATATTATTTAACCATTGTTTTGAATTATTATTGGTGATTAAGTCTATATATATATATATATATATATATATATGGTCAGGATAGGGCTTCCCGTGCGGGTCACTCACCATTAGATATGCACCGATGCACCATTAGCTGTAATGCACTTTTTGGTGTGTGGTGCATTTGTGCATACAAAGGGCCGGATTTTAGGCTGCAAGCTGCCCAACATGTTAGGGCCTCAAATTTATTTAAGAGGGCCCTATATTTAATTTTTACCAAGCTAGTTAAGAAATTAAAAAATAAAAAATTTGCATTTAATTTTAAAAAACTATAATGTAGATATGGCAGAAATATATATTTATAGTATTTGATAGTGGAGATCAAGGGTTCAAATCTTCCCGGTTTATTAAGGCCCTGCTCATACTGGTGCATTCAAAATATTTTCGTGTTTGTTATAATAATAATAATTCCCCGAATTGCTTGCATTTCTAAAATTATTTAACCATTAAGAATCATGTTTTGTTTATTCGGATAAAAAAATATGGAAATTTTTAAGTTTAATAGTAGAACAATAAAAATATATAAGGGATTTAGGTTGTGTCCATCATATATACTCTGTACTATTTTTTTACTTGAGGTTTGGAAACCAAACTCCTCCCGGTTGTACCATGGCTTGTTGGAAGGTTTTACTAATTTGAATTTAAATTTTAGCTAGAAAAATCAAATTTTTATATAGATTAAAAAAATTATAAATTTTGGCTCAAAGGTTAGGCTTGTTATTAGGCCTTATGATAATAGTATAGTATATGGTTGTTTTTGGATTCTTGACTGAAGTTAAAAGATACCGTTTATAATGCAACATGTAAGAAGTGAACTTTTTAATCAATAATTTTTGATAATCTAATTAAATAAGGTTTGAGTGATTATGGCAGAAACAGAGTGATGAAACTGGATTCTTATTTTCTTTATTATCAACTTCTTTGTTTCCTTCTTTTTCGGGTTTATCTGTTTGTTTGTTTATGGAAATATAAAGCTTCTAAACATTGTTGAAATAAACCTGAAAATGTAGGTCTATTTGCTATGGAATTTTGTGTAATTCTGGTTGGACCATTAATTAAGCTTTTCTTTCTCTGTGGCCTGCAGGTATTGACTTTAAGATCAAAACATTCACTGTAGGTGGGAAAAAACTGAAGCTTACCATTTGGGACACAGGTAATGAAGATGTAGGTTTAGTATGCATGTATTCTTTGATTTTTTGGTTTTGTCTTTTGTGTTTTTCGGTGCAAGACTTTTTGACTCAAGGGTATGTCTTTCCTCTGATCCAAACAAGCTGAAATTCTGAATTCATTTTGCCTTCTGCAGCGGGACAAGAAAGGTTTAGGACGTTGACGAGCTCTTACTATAGAGGTGCTCAGGGGATCATTCTCGGTATGTCACAATCTTAATTAGTATATATATCCTGTGTACTTCCTGTTATATGGTAGCTCTAGCCTCTATGTTATGCAGTTTGTCCTTATGGTTGACATGTGTAGTCAATATTATTTCAATAATCTCTGTAAAATTATTTTGCATTATATTCTCATGTACTTAATTGCTTGTGTTTCAATGCTTAATTTTTTCATTATGAAGCTCGATTTCATCTGGTTTTGCAGTTTATGATGTGACAAAGAGAGAAACCTTCACAAACCTGTATGATGTGTGGGCAAAAGAGGTGGAGCTTTACTCAACAAATAAGAATTGTGTCAAAATTCTTGTTGGGAACAAAGTTGACATAGTAAGTTGTATGAAAAAGTAAAAACACTCCTGCATTTCCCTTCGGTTTTGTTATATTTCTATGCAGAGAGAAAGGGTTAGTAAAAAAGCATGTCTTGAATCTCATGCAAATGATGGATCTAATGCATTTTCAGGAATCTGAAAGAGCTGTGAGCAGAGAAGAAGGTTTAACTCTTGCAAAAGAGCTGGGAAGTTTATTTGTTGAATGCAGCGCAATAACTCGAGAAAATGTGGAGCAGTGCTTCGAAGAACTCGCCTTAAAGGTCAGACACTACTCACCATTAGGTATTAGCAGAGTTTAGGATGTTAAAAACGTGTGAAAATGGATTTTTAATATATTTTTCCAGATAATGGAGGTTCCGAGTCTATTGCAAGAAGGATCTGGAATAGGGAAGAGAAACGTGTTAAAGAGGAAACAATTATCCCATAAACGACCCTTCGGCTGTTGCTCAACAGCATAGGATGGATTAGATTCAGCAAGTTAAAAGGGGAGTGCGTGCAATGGATGATATGATGGGGCTGGCCGATGAGTTTATCAGATACATATGCACATGATATGATCGAATATGATTTTGTCTTCCTGGCCGGCCTGTTGTTTGTGCTTCACACTTTAATTTGTCTCTGGGAATGCTGCAGACTGCAGTATAATGGCTTCGATCTGTTACTTGCATTCATGCCTGTGTGTAAAAATATTGGCCGCTTTGGGTTTTCATCTTTTTTCAACCACTGTACTGGGCATTTACATTTACATACATGTTTCCTGTGATGTAAACATCAACCTTAATTGTACTCTTACGGAAAAATTATATGAAAAGAGTTGATTGCAATTCGCTATTGTGTGTTGGAAACATGTTAATCATATGGATTTTATTTTTGGATTGTCAACAATCTAGGATGACCTTGAAACTTTTGAAGTTACGTTTCCACCAGTCTTAAAACATGTGAGTCAGAGTTGAAGCATGTGCTCTATTTCAATTAAAAATTTAAACTGATAGTTGAATTTCACATTTATGTTTATATATTATGTGCTCAACAGTCAGGAATGATGTGTTCTTGTACGTCCTAACAATTTTAGGTACAAGAAAGTCGAGTAAAATGATTGGTTAATAATGTAATATGGTTGGCAAAGTTATGTCTACCATGTCCAAATTGGAAATGAATTGGGCAGGGGAATGAAGAAGGGGGAACGGAAATAAAAGCAGGAGCAGGAATAAGCATGTGTTGCGTTCTTTCGCGCTGTCTAACTCTGGAAAGTGAGCTGCGCTCTCATCTTGCTTAACCAAAAGCACAATGATTGGCTTTCGTTTAATGTATTGTATTGTACATTTGCGATGACTAGCATTGCTTTGGAAGGATGGAAATAAATGAGTTTAGTAGACACTATATTGATTCCTTTGTTCGTCAAGAAGGGGAGAGGAATATATGGAGGTTCATTGGGTTCTATGGGCATCCTGAACGGGGAAGAAGAAGAGAAACATGACAACTCATCCAACACTTATCAACTATAAGTTCTCTACCTACCTTGGGTGGTTATGGATACTTCAACGACATCCTTGATGTCACGAGGGAGAAAAATGCAGTAGAGCCCCCCACCCAAAATGGCTAATCAGTTCAAGGAAATAATAGATAGCAGTGATTTTAGGGACTTCCCCTTCGAAGATTACCGATTTACTTTGAAAAAATCGAGGGGAAAACCAAATTCGGTGGATCGGGTGTTAGTATCGGAAGACTTGCTCAACCTTTTCGGAGAATCCAATGCATATTCAATTGAAGCTCCACTAAGTGACCACATGTCCATTGTTCTCTATCATCTCTGTCAATCCAAAGATAGCTGAGGAAGAAATTCAAATTCGAGAACCTGTGGTTGCATGAGGATCGGTGTAGAAAAATTGTACTTTGTCACGGGCATAGGGTTTGGTGCAACACACCCCGCGGACCAGCCTTACTCGCATATGTGCCAAACTGGTTTCACCATACCATAGGCTCATTAGGGGAATGACAATAGCTCCTGACCAATTGTGCCCTTCGAATCGCATCGGTCCCCTTCATAGTCATGTCCAAGACTAGCGACAAACTCCCCAAATTTAATCGAGTCGGCATGCCTGACTTGACATGTCCATGACACATTACCAATAAATAAATAAATAAAGAATAAAACAAGTATTGAAGATGAAGACAATGACAATGCTACCCGGAAGACAATTAAAAAGATTTAGAGAAATTTAAACCAAAAGTAGTATTTATTTAGACTAGCATTTTTACAAAATTGCAAACATTTATTTTAATGACAATTAAAATCAATATCTCATATATTATCTTGTATTCATATACATTGAATTACCGATTTAAAATACACAAATTCAACATTTAATTACATATGCATCAACATCTCCTATATAATCTTACATTGATATTAGAGCTGTCGAAACAGGCTTAGCCCGCCCCACCTCGCGAAAAGGGTGGAGCGGGCTTTGATATTTTGGGCCCGTACCCGCCCCCACCTTATTCGCGGGCGACGGGGCCCGCCAAATGTATTATTAAAAAATTATTAAAATAAATTTTAAAAAAAAAACGACAAAAGACTATAAAAATCTAACTAGGCCAAACAATTCCTATTGCATCATTAGTAAGTAGTGAACCAATCCCTTAAAATGACTACCTTCTAAGACTTCAATCCTATGAGGACTTACCGAATGAGACCATCTAATACCCACATTTATTATTGATCTTCCTATAGGACATATGGTTCCTACAATATTAAAATAAAACAACACGATATTGGTCATTATTGATTTGTGGTACTTTAAATAGTAACAAGATATCATATCTTAGAAGATTAGAGAATTTAACCGTAAAAGTTTTTGCCAAGTTTGAGGTGAAGAGGTAGATGCCCATTTCATGAAAGGAATTCCAATGAGATAAGACAGATACCAAAAATAGGAGCTTTAAAACGCTAGAAAAATATGCAAGCCAGTAAGCTGTCCTTAATTACCCATACATCCACCCATCTAGCCAGAAACAACATATATTATTCCTACCACTTGACGACACCACACCTTCGTGACGTACCTTCACAGCTATGATCAACCACATTGTTTTCCACACTGATCACACAATCCTATTATATTCAATAATATAATTCTCTCTCTTTTTTTTTCTTTTTTTTTTTTGTACAAAAAGTAGAAAAATGTGTGTGTATATATATAGGATTTGGATCAAATAAAAACATGCACGCTAGAGAGAACGAGAACCAATCAGAACCGTCCATCTGGAAAGATATATATAACGGATCAAAAGCAGTTTTTTAAAAAATACAGTGACATTTTTGTAAATAACTTAAACTTTAAAATGCAAGTGATAACCCTATGGAATGCAAGTAACAAATTCATAGAATGTAACAATATAAAGTACACTCAAACTTTTAAGTGCTAGTAGTAACACTATGTTGTGCGCTTAACAATATCATAGAGTGCAATAATATTAAGTGCGCGCACCTAACGTTATCATTAGTTGCACCGAATGTGAAAGGTAAATTATTTGCATTCTATAGTGTAAAAGGGTGCAATTTATTATGATTTTACTTGCACACTTTACTTGCATATATACTTGCACCTGTTACTTACACAGTTACACTTCAAACACATATTACTTGCAATTCAAAGTTCGAGTTATTTTAAAAAAAAGGCCCCCACAATTTTTTTTAAAAAAATTGCTTCTAATGTAGTAGTGTTAAGATGTGGCTTGGAGAGCCGAGTTTAGCATCTTTCAATCAAAATGTGGTGTTAACTATTACGCAAATATAATGAAATAAAGTTACACATTCGCTACTAGCTATAGCTTTTGGCGTAGTCGTAAGCACTTGATCCGGACAATTTGTATCAAGATATGTCATAAGTTCGAATAGCATGTTTTGCAGCTAGCTATTTAACTTTTAGCGTAGTGATATACTCCTTATCTGAAAAGCAATTTTGTAATTAATGATAATCTCTTGAAAAAAATAGCCAATACTAAAATATAATATTTGAACCACACTCACATAGTCACATATACAACAATATGTTATGTCATGATGGATCCATAATGATAATAATAGTAATAGTAATACATACAGCAGATAGATATAGTGACATACACGTAAATGGCTGCTACTTGCAACAATATCTCTTAATTTATTATGTCATGCATATAGTTGAAACAGACGTTTATGGATACAGATAATACTTGCTAGCAGCTTTTATTCTATTCTTGTGCATATCAAACAAGAAAACCTAATCCACCCATTTTAGTCTTGGTGCAGTGGTGCCTATATGTGGACATAGTTGCTAACCATAACCGTACACTCACATAACAGTACATCGTATATGGACCATAGGTCGGTTTGAATTCACTATACAAACAGAACTTGAAAACTCATACAAATGGTTTCAATTAAAGTTTGGAACCCATAATATTGTTAGGAGTCAAGTTATATTATTGGAAAATCAGAACCATAAAAATAAATTTAAAAAATCTCATCTTTCATCCGGATTACTAATAATCAATCAATTATATATGTACTTAAAGATGAATAATATTGACGGGTATATAGAAAAAGAATTGAAAGAATGAATATTTGCTAATCCTTTAAATGTATAACAATGGACTTAAACGTTAACAAGTGCAGTAATAATTAATAATTTAACAGTGAAAGATAAAAGAATTCGAGTTTAATTAATTGACGATGATCATCAATAGTGGCAATCCACCAAAGGCGAAGCCGAGAAGACGATGACTTGTTCCTTGGCTGCAAATGGGAATTTGGTTATTTCCCGGTGATCGTCTTCCGGCGCCGGCAGATTAAGGTCTAAAGCCAATGGATGCCTGCTGGGCTTCTTGATTTCTTGATCGGCGGTGGGCAGCGGTCTATGCCTCCTCATATGACCCCCCAAGGCTTGGCCGGAGCTAAACTCAGCCCCGCAGATGGAACATTCGTGAATCCTATTACTAACTTTGTTACGAGGAGGAGAGCTCACGGCGACGGCCCGCCCGGGAATTTGAAGCGACAACGTTGTAACATCCTCGTCGACACTTTCTTGATTTTGTTCCGCCGCCTTTGGTTTCCGGTGACTAGCTCTGTGGCCGCCGAGAGCCTGGAAAGATGGGAACACCCGATTACACGTCTTGCACTCGTACACTTCCCTGTTCATCCCCGCCGCCGCCGCAGACGGCGGAGACGGCGGCGGTTTCCTGACGTGGCCTTGAGACAAAAGCATTAAACACTTGGCCATGTCTTCTTCTTCTTCAACCCTGTGATGATTGAACTCGATATCCGAATGATTGGATAGAGAACGATGATCGGAATTATCACTGAAAGATGAAAGCGACGACGACGTGTCATGGTGGCGCGGCCGTTTAGTCCGCCGTTTCTTCATCGTACAAATACTACTTTCGTCTCGCTTTCCAACCTCAAATCCTTCCATACTTGTTAACTAATCTAACTTTTAACAAACAACTATATATATATATATAAAAGAAGGAAGAAATTAAAGTTGGATCGGAGATCGATCGATGGAGAAAGCAAAGGTAACAAAGAGAGATGAGAGTATATATTTGAAAAGGGGAGGCGTGAATATCTTCACTATGTTTCCTTCTAGCTCTTCCAGCTTTGCAAGTTATTATATATATATATATATGGGTTGTGAATGTACATACGCTTATTCGTGTTTAGGGCTACGACCAAGGAACTTTGCGGCAGTAGTAGTTTGTTTCTTTTCAAAAAGGTATCGTGTTTTACTCTTATTAATTATATATATACAATAAAGAAAGGACATATAAAAATATAAAATTGGTCCAATTACTAATAGTCTAATAGATCAGAATTCACAAAATTTAGTATATTACATCTTTGTAGGTGAATTTTTAGTGTGTATCAAAACGTGTAAAAGTATTTGGGTCTAAATTAAAGTCTTTAGGGCAGGAGCTGTGAGACTTTTGAGATTAGGGTGCAATCCTTTTTACAACATGGGTTATAAAATCACGTTCTTTATAAATTTGTACATTGTGCTTTACAAGTTGTACTCTCCCGAATAGATTAATAGGGGTTAATAAAAGTCTAACAATAATATGAATTTATATTAGTTGAAACTCAATATGATTATTGATACTGAAAATAAATAGTTTAAGGGGGTTTTTTTTTTTTTTTTGGGTGGGGGAGGGGGGATGCAATGTAGGGAAGAAGTATGAGAAGGTGAGGTAAGGAGTGAGATTCGGTTGGCTTTGAAGCAAACCCATTACTTTTAGGCAAGGATTCCTTGTGGAGGATTGGAGTGCAAGCCTGGCACCACTGTTTCTCATCTTCTCCACTTTCCCTTCCTATATTCCATTCACTATAATATTATATTCAACTTTTTTCTCTTATAATAATGCTAATAGAAGTAGTTAAGTTTTGTATATATAATAACTTGGATATTATTAAATGACTTTCTTTGAAATATATAAAATTTAAGAAAAATTCTTAATATAGACCAGCTCCATATTGATTTACATTGAGTACAACTCTGTATGCTTTTTAGTTGTATCAAATATTGAAATGGCAAGGCGTTCCATTAATCCATTGCACTCAAGGAAATCGTTTGTAACAAGCTGGTCAAGGTATTAGTGTTGTATTTTAGCACTACACTAACACGCTTAACCACAAAATTGTTTTGCTATCAGTCATATCTTAGTTGAAACCATTTGGTGATAAATAGGTGACCATTAACCATTTAATCACATCATTGAATCAAGCAGGGGCTAAACTCGAATGTGGAATAGTTAGTTGCATAATTCAAAAATTTGAATGTACAACCGTAATTAGTTAAAGGAATAAAGAAATTAAACATTTTATTTAGATCGGAAATAGTTAATAATACTAATTTAAAATTTTGTTGTGAAACACACGGGCAGAAACAAATAAACTTGATGTATTGTTGAGTTGACTAAACAAGGGGTTTGATGATTCTGTTAAATGTATTAAAAAATTTTAAAATTAATTAAAGCCAAAACTTTCGTCCCACTTTGTGAAATAATTCTTCAATTATTTTCCTGATCATTGACTCCATCTCTTGTATCTTTTGATTCATCCAATGATTAGGATTATTGGGTAAAGTACAGAATAAAAACACTTTCTTCCTTACAAAGGTTGGGCATATTCTTGTGCATTAGGTGGTTCATATTATCCTTCTGATTGATCTTGCTAAAATTATTTAATAAATATTATATATATTCTTCGTATTTTGAATTTCACTACACATACTTTCATCTTATTCCTTGCTTCAATTCTTGACATGACGCGTACTAGATTATTGGTAAAGAATAAGGGTCAAATTGACCATCGAATACAATTTAATTCCTAAATTGACCTATTCCATGCAATTCGTCCAATTTGCAGGTTTTTCAGTATCTAGCAAGTCACCCAAATTTAAAATATTTTTTAAAATAATTATTTAAAATTATTAAAAAAAAAACAAACAGCTTCGTCTCCATCGGAGACGAAGAAAGTATCTTCATCTCCGGCCATGGAGACGAAGATACCATCTTCGTCTCTTGCCGGAGATGAAGAGACGGGGCCATGGAGACTAAGGTATCTTCGTCTCTGACGAAGACGAAGCTGTATTTTTTTTTTTTTTTGTAAATAATTATTTCTTAAAAATTATTTTTAAAAATATTATAAATTTGGGTGACCTGTTAGAAACTAGGAAAGTTACAAATTGGACGAATTGCATGAAATAGGTTAGTTTAGGAATTCAATTGTAATTTTATTTTAGGTTTAGTGGCCTAATTGCATAATCGTGCACAATTCAATGGCCTATTTGACCTTTTATTCCTATCGGTAATAATACTAAACAATTCACTTTTTGTTTCACTTTTATCGAATCAACAGGGCATATTATACCTTGTTGTAGAAATATTGATTTTAATCTAACCAGATATGTTGATGATCATATTGTTGATATGATAATAGATCCTAACTACAACACAAAAGTTAGTTCATATTCTCATCAATAACCATTATGGGATGCATAAGGATCTCTCAACTGCTTAATTAGTGTTGTAATAACTAGCTTATTGTTTCACTGATTTTGAACAAGTAGTTGTTTCCTCTTAGCAAGGATATACATAGTTAAGATCAACTAAGAATTGGGGAAACCTAGCTAAGTTGGTCAGACAGTTGACTTAGTAACCATAACGTTCTAAGTTTGACTCCTTGTGAGATCTTGCAATGCCAGACTTCACCTAAAGTGAAATAGCGACTGCGAGCTAACTTCTTGCTAAGTAATTCTATTTTGATGACATTAAATTGGAACCTTTTATCAAAAATGTTTGGATTCCATTTTAAATTGGAATATATACTCTATTATGAATTCATTATGACTATGGATAATATATATACATGTGGTTAAGGTCAAATGAAGCTTTAATTATGTCACTATCAACCAATGTGCATGATGGGCAAAGGCCACTCCTTTGAATAGCCACTGCAATTCTCCATTTCTCCTTTTATCTATTTCTTAACTTTCCATGTTCTTGGTGTGAGAAAAACATGTGGATAACCTTTACACATTATAGAATGTATTCTTCAATTCAAGTATCTTGTAGATCACACACAACTTTATAATGATTTATTTTGTGTTGTTGTTGTGGTGTAATATAATATGAAGGTTCGCTGTCAGTTCTTGATATTTTTCTTTCAATTAACTATTTACTTTTTACAAAAATAAGTACTTTGAAAGTGAGATTAATTCGTATTAAAAGAGAATAAATTAATGTGAGATATATAGCCATGGGCTTAAACCCAATATTAAACGCTTGTCACAAGGAACTAAATTACATTATATCGTGCAATTCAGAATTCACCTTGTAAGAGAGACCTCGATAGATGTTAACTCTTACTATATTATAAGTTACAATACTTTTTAGTATACTAGAAGTTTATTTTTAATAGGCAAAAGAATTGTGTGGGACCGTCTCGAGGGTCTCAATCCGTGAGACGAGTTGGATCTTTGATTAATGAGGTCAAAGATCTGACCCATTAATCAAAGATTCGACCCGTCTCACGGATTGAGACGGTCTCACACAAGTGTTACCGTTTTTAATAAGTTCCTTATTTTTTGATACACATTTATTTTTAATTTAGTGTATATTATAAGTCAAAATGAATATATAATACACTAAAATGAATCTACAACACCATATTAAAAATCAAATAATCTGTATCAAGGATAGTATCTATTGCGTTAATAGACCACCACTAGGGTTCAATCCTTTAATTTTTCCTCAAAGAGAGTCGCAGAGGTATTATTTGAACACAATGTGCTTGGAATTTTGATGTATAGAGAACTTAATTGTTCCTAGGCAATTGGGAAGCATAAAACAGGGAATACTGTAGCTTTACATGAGATCCACAGCTTGAGTGAGTAGGAACCTTTCAGTAGTGTGGTCAAATACATATCCCCTCAGCTCACCACCGCGCAGGCCAATTCTGATCTCCAAACTTGTCTTTTCATCCATTCAACTTCAACTTCACTTTCTTAATATATGATTCTTTAACTATATATATATAAAAAAAAACTTGGTTTCTGAGGTGAGAAAACACCTGAGGAAAACAAGAATCGGAGACATGAATAAAAGATATATTTTTTCTATAAGTTTTGAATCATTCTATATGAGCAATTATGTTACGATAATTTTCATATATAATTAAAATTAATTTAAAGTAAATATTTTAAATTATTTAAAGGTAAAATATCTCTATATATAGGGATGGCAATTTCAATCCGCCCCGTGGATATCTACCCGAATCCACCCTGCATGGATCGGGTTTTTTGGGTGATAGTGGGTGGTGGGTCCGGGGTGCGTCTTAAAAAAGTAAATCCGTGGTTGGTCGGGTTGGATTCGGGTTCTATGTACAAAATCCGCCTAGAACCAAACCCGACCCATCATGTGTGTGTATACATATAAAATAGTAAAATAAACAGTACTAGTATATAGTTAAGAGTAATTCCATTTTTGGTCCTAGATTTATATGTGGTAGTCCAGTTTTAGTCATTTTTTATTAGAACATCCATATTTGGTCCTAGTATTATTGTGAAATGACCATTTTTTTTCTCTATCAACAAAATAGTTGTAATGTCGTTAAATACAAATGTATTTTAGTTTTCAATTACAGATTTTTTCAAAAAAAAAAAACATAAAATATAGCGGGATCAACTTACTTTGCATAAAAATGATCGAAAACCATTGTATTTAACGACATTTCAACAATTTTGTTGACGGAGGACCAAAAATGATCATGCCACAATAATACTAGGACCAAATATAGATGTTTTGATAAAAAAGGACTAAAAGTGGAATGCCACCTATAAATCTAGGACCAAAAATGGAATTAACTCATATAGTTAATTATAAAAGTCTGGTAACTTTTTACTATTTTTATATCTAAGCTACTAAGTAAATTTTTAAAAATTAACAATTTAGTTATTATATTGAAATATTTCTATTATTTTATGTTTTAGAATGACAAATGAATTTTATTATTTTTATTATGTGTAAGTAATTTAAATATTTTTTTGAAAAAAATAATAAGTTGATAAGTGGTAGATATCCGTAGTGGGCACCCGCACCCGGTGTAAGTGAGGGTGGGTTTTAAAAAAGCCTACCCGATGCGGGTTGGGGGTGGGGGTAGGTGGAGCAAATATAAGGTGGGTCGGGTGATGGATGTAGCCCTCCCCGACCCACACCCAACTTATTGCCATCCCTATGACTATATATAAAAAATTAAATTAGGAACTTATTATATTAAAAATATAATAAAACTAGTTGAGAACGAAGAAATACATGAAAACTATTCTGATCAATTAGAAAAGTTAAAAGTTAAACTTTAGAGTTAATACCCAATTTGGTCCCTCGATTATAAGGATTTTACCATTTTGATTCTCGATTACCAAAGTTGCTCAATTTAGTCCCTAACTATGCAATATAATGTTAACTTAAATGGTCCATCGACTATTAGAATTTAATCACTTTGGTCCTCGACTAACAAAGTTGTTAAATTTAGTCCCTAAGTAAGCAACTTTTACCTAAAATGATTCATCGACCATTAGGATTTCACTACTTTGGTCCTTGATTACTACTGCTTGGTGCCCACAAGGAGACTCCCAGCAAGAGGATGAAACTCCCGCATTGCAACTGCTAGGGTTAGATCCTGCATCCATATCAACAATTAGTTGCCACCTAGGAGCCAATTAAATTATCCATGTGAGCTCAAGTTAAACCTCTCGACTAGGAGAGTCTCAATCCACATGGACTTGATCCAAATCAAAAGTGATACTCACTGAACCATTAAATTTTCGAACATCTATTTTTTTTTTTTTTTCATAAAAGGTATTTTCAATCCTTTTCTATTTTTTTCACTCTAAAAAGTATAACCATATGTAATAAATCTTGGGCGGTGGTCTAGCAATTCAATGATTTGTAGATAGAGGCAATGAGCTGTGTGTGTGGTTGTATATGATTGTGATTCTGAGAATAGAGCTGAGGAATGAATTGGAGAAGGAAATTAAAGATTATATTCTTGGCGTGAGGATATGTTACTTGCATGAATGTATTAGTCTAATGAAAATAGGTTTGTGAGGGGCACGTAATTGAAGTCTTTGTGGGGTGTAGTAGTAGTAGGCAGGCAGCTCAAGCAAGGCATTTCGTCTTTCCCTATTCTAACAATATAATATCTGCACTGATGACAATTCAAGGTTTTTTTTTTTTTTTTTTTTTTTTTTTTTTTTTTTTTTTTCTCAAATTACAAGATTATATTAAACGGTAATTTTATTCAATTCGATACTAAAAAACACAAACATGCAGAATTACGCAATCGTACACACACACACATATAACGTAACAATACCATAGAAGATAAATAAGAACCAATCTTAGCCTTATATCTATAAAAATTCGAAAGATTTAATCATATTTTAAAAAAATACGATGACATTTTCATAATTATCATCAACTTTATTATGCAAACTTGAACACTTAAATATGCAAACTTTAACAACTAAATGTCTAAATACGCAAATCTGGTAACTTTTATAAAACCAATGAAAAAGTTAAGTTTTAAATCCAAACCGTAAATGCTAGACCTTAAACAGTAAAAAGTGAATCACTAAACCAAATAAAACAAAAAACTCAGTCATAAACTCTAAAATTGAAACCTTAAGTGCAATGTACTTTCGCATTTTTACAAGTGCAATTTCTTAATACTAAATATCAGTGTTGTAAAAATAGGCCGGCCTAGGCGCCCCTAGGCCGTTCCGCTTTCACTGTTAGGCGGCAAAAAATCGGCCAGCGGCCTAGTCGGTCAATGATAACTGATAAGTGTCAAAGATACTACCTTTTGTGGGGTATTTAAGAGACATATTGTACTATAAATGGAGTCCATTGAGCCTATTACATGTTTAGAATAGCTTATTTTGATTAAAGATAGACACAAGGACTAATTGTGGTAGCATTTGCGAAAGAAAGCAAAAGCCGACGAGGGCCTAGTAACAGAAAACTATTTTATGTTTTTTGTTTTCTAATTTTTCAGTTTTTATTCTTTGTTTTTCATTCTCTATTTTCTGTTTAGAAAACTTGTTTCTAACACTTATTTTTTTAAATTTAATTTTTTTTAGATTAACGTTATAAAATTAACATAAGTTTAATTTCAAGTGATTTTTAGACCTTATATTTAAAATATTTTAAAATATATTTGGTTTAAATAGAATAAATATAATTTTTGCTTTATGTAAAATTTTTACACTTGATATCCGAACCAAATTTATTTTTGTATATAACATCACTAAAAATAAATCCGAACCAATAACCTATTAAGTTCACATCAAATTTAGTTTAGATAATATTAATATTTTTTGAGCTAATATTTAAAATATTTTTGGATATATTCATTTAAATGTCATGTATATAATATATAATTTTTATTTTGAATTCTAATATAATAATATATGTGAAATTTCGATATCCGATATCTGGACCAAACATGTATCTGATATAACATAATTAAAAATATCCGAACCAATAATCAATTGAGTTCAATCAAAATATAAAACGTGGTATGGATTTAATTTTAAATTTTGATAATGCGAATGATGTATAATTTTAAACATAAGCAAATAAGTTATGTTTAAATAAGTAATGCAAGTAGAAAAGATAGAAGATAATGATGATAAGTAAAAGAAGATGATAATGAATGTAATCATAGTAATAAATAAATATGTAAGTAGATAATGGTGAGAATGTGGTTATAGTGACATATAGTCTAATAGATGAAGTAAATATGCAAAATGTTAATACTAAATGTGTACATTTGAAAAGGTCTGAGAATTATAATATTGCATATTTTAGTGTTCAAGTTTGTATAGTAAAGTTTGTGATAATAACAAAAATGTCATCACATTTTTTTAAAAAATTATTTCGATTTGTTTGATTTTTTTCCAGATGTAAGGCTGAAATTGATTTTTATTTTCTCTCCTAAAAAGAATTGTTCTCATATATATAATATGACTAAGTCGCTCTGTCTAATATGACTTGGTGATGGATTCAACTAAAAGCGTATTATCAATAATCAAACTCATAATTTTCAAATAGCAAAATCATGTTTCATTTAGACTCTGTTTGAAAGAGCTTATTTAGGAGTTTATAACTTATTTTAAGTTACTAATAAGCCACAAGCTCTGTTTGGTAATGTTCTTAAAATAAGTTAGTAGCTTAAAATAAGAGTTTATTTTGAAAAACTACTTTAGATAACTTTTCAAAATTAAACTAGTAGCTTCTTAATTTTTTTCCATCTTTATCCTTATTATTTTAAATAAATGACATCATTTATCCTTCTCAATTAAAACTCTTTTAGCATTTTCTCTTCAATATGTTTCGTTGTAATTTCAATTTGACATTTGTGTTCGAACAATAATTTTTGTATGAACTAATTTTATGAATTATAAACATTTTGTTTTACTTTATATATTTTCAAATATATGTTCTTACTTTATATTTTATTAAAATATATTGATTTTATTATTTTATATTTTAATATGTAAAGAAACCTATTTAATATTAAAATTATTTAAATTTTATGAAGATGTCCTTTTTAGTCTTTTTACATTTATCAGCTTATCAAAAATTTAATTTTACCAAACACTTTTAAGCATAACAGCTAGCATAACAACTTTTCAGATTTCAGCTTCGAGCTTATTATAGCTTTTCAGCTTTCAGCTTTCAACTTTCAGCTACTTTTCAGCTTTCATCTACCTTTTCAGTTAGGTTTGCCAAACAATAGTATCATCCGGCCTTTTTGGTATGTTTTTATAAACAGAAGTAAACGTGCTGTTATGCGAATGTCACCCAAAAATTAAAAGTTTGCCAAATATGGAATTAAAAGCAACGTCAGTATACACCTATACCTTTAATTTAAAGAAAACCTTTTTATTTTTATTGATTATTAATTATGAATTAATCAAATGAGTAACATTATTATAAAATAATTCATGTAATAATATAATCAAATGCAAAAAATAGCCCACATAATAATGTCACATCTCACATCAATCTCTGCCTCTCAAGCAATATTTTAAAAAGAAGAATGTAAAAAACAATGGGGAATTACGTTATTTTCTCTTCTTATTCCCTGCTACCCATTTTAATTCTTAGCTTTATACTATTACAATATAATCATTAACTTTTCAAAAAAAAATTTGTAATTTTAATTCATAGAGTAACTAATAAACTATTAAACTAGCTACATTAAAGTTGTACTTATTACATGGATATTTTAATAATTCATTATCTTTCATCTTTATAATAACATCTTTATTTTGGCATTTCATATACCAAAAAAAATCCATATTTTAAACGTAACTATTAAAATTAAATTATTTGTTTTGTACATGAAATATTGAAACCGAAGAGGGTTATAATTAAAGAAAAAAACATAAAAATTAATATCTTGGACTGAAAAAGATTGAGAGAGTATACAATAGATACTACCTTTTAAAAAAATCATAAGTTAAAAAAAAATAAATAAAACTATAACATATCTTAAAACTTTGTTACTCCAATGACTAAAATGGTAACTTTTTTGTAAAGTGTTAGGTTATATATTATAATGACAAAAAAGTAATTGACTAAAACAACAAGCGAGAAATAATTGATGAAGGATTACAAATATAATTTCCCTAATTAAATTATGCACAAATATAATAATAATTGTCTATAAGAATTTTTGCAGTTCCAAACCATACTCGTTCCTTTTGTATAAGTATAATTATATATGCTATTTAAATTTTACCAACTATTAATTACTATCAGCACTAGTTTCCACAACTTTCAATGAATCGATCAGACTTACCCTGCATGAATATATCTGGTATAAAATTACCTTTGTCGATCCACACCCGCAAATTATACTGTGACCATGGTCATGGCTGATACTGTAGTTGTGTTGAACGGATACTGCAGTCGGGTTGAAAGGGAACTGTAGTTCTGCGGAACAGAGGTCGTTTCATCCGTTCAACACACTGCAGTATCAGCTCAACACAACTGCAGTATCCGTTCAACACAACTGCAGTTCCGATCCAGACGGATGAAACGGCCTCTGTTCCGCGCAACTGCAGTTCCTATTCAACACAAATGCACTATCAGTTCAACACAACTGCAGTATCCGTTCAACACAACTGTAATATCAACAATGGTGCATGGTCCACGGTATAACGACTGATCCACAGCTTACAAAAAATCCTAAAACTATAATATCATACACTCTTAACCTTATTTGAGTCCTTTCTTAGGAGACTTGGGCTCTACAAATTAGTCAATACTATCATTGGCTACTTACTGCTACTCATCACTTAGCTTGGGATTGAGATGAGTCCACTCATTTATATTCCTTTCCTAGCTACCTTCAATTCTCTTCCTCTAAATGTGGCAGTGATGTATTTGGTCTTCTTTCTCAACTTTTGAGATCACCAATGCGTAAAAGAAAAAATGTTTTCTTTTCCACCTAAATTTCACTTCCAATTTTTTCCCTGGTGATGTGACTTCTATTTATTGGGTGTCATAAATTAATTGACTCCGTCACTAATTAAAATTATTATTTAATTAGAGCATCCACAATAGTGAATTTTAATTTGGAAGGTTTTTACAGATTTTTAAGCATATGTCAATATGTGGAAAAGAGAGAATGTTTCTAGTCTTCCTACAAAACTTTGATTTTTATCAGAATTGTGGGCCCTACATAATGGGAGAATGGAAACGGCTACCCATGCGTTTTGCATAAACATGCACCTAGTATGGTGCATGAACAAACATGCGCCTAGTATGGTGCATGCACTACACGCGCTAGGTTGGGCGCGTAAAAACGGCCTTTAGTCATTTTTTTTTTTTCGTCTGACAGATTTGTCAACCCTGTTTTTGTTTTTTTGTTTTTGTTTTTTTTAAAATTTCTTTTTCTTCTCTTTCTTACTGGGCACATAAAATTTCACAAAAAAGCTCATCTATTGAATTAGATGAACAAACATGCGCCTAAGGATTGATGGGAGAAAAAAAAATATTAGGGTCTTTAGCATTACGTACTTTACATAACAAAAAAAAAATGAATATAATAGAAAGGAATATAAAAGTGAAAGAATCAGAGGAAATTGAAATCGCAACGCATGAACAAGACAACCTTATCTGAATTATCTTCAACTAACGTAATACAGCAGTACAGCATTGATTGGGTCAAAAGAAACAACAGTTGGCTGTACCTCTCATTGGAGAGAAAGATGATTACGAAATTTTGAGTATATAATTCTGCCTTGAAATCATGATGGATGACAAATCTCTATATATGAGTATATATCAAGTTATTAACTATAATGTTAACACAAACACACAAACCTAATTTTAAACAGTTTGTGAAATTATTATAAGTATCTAGGTGGTATTAGGGATGTCAATTGACACAGTTTACTCAGTTTCAAACCAACACGTTAGAGCCATATGATTTATTAACTGGTTTTGACATTTGAGTAACCAGGTCAAATAAAATTTGTCATTAGAATTATTAGATTTTTTGATCCAGCTCAATTGAACTTGTTGAAATTTTATAATAATTATGGTCATAAACAATTGTTGAGATTGTGGCTCAAATTAATGCCACTCATTCTACTCACCATGCAACGTGGATGTCTTCCTGGATGGATTTGCCGCACATCATGCCCATTTCTTGCACGTTCGCCGTAGAATGTGGATTGCCACATTTCTCTTTATCCTTACAGTGTATAAATAGATGTAGTGTTTGTTTTCTAAATGCACATCAATTGTAATTCATCTTATCTCTTTGTTTCTTTTCATTCTCACGTGTCTTTACATATATATATATAATATATATATTTTCTTTTAACTCTTTTAATTAAGAGTTCAATATATATATTATTATATTTTCCCTTTTAGTTATTCATTAGTCATTATTATATTATTCCCTATTATTTAACTTCTATAATTCTCAATTTTTCGATTATTCGCTTCCGCATTATTCCGCTATATTCCTAACAAGTGGTATCAGAGCGGTTTAATAGAGAATTATTTTCAAAGATGTCGACTGTTACCAAGTTCGATATCGAGAAGTTCGACGGGAAAATTAGCTTTTCTATCTGGAAGGTTCAGATGGAAGCCGGGAAAATTAGCTTTTCTATCTGGAAGGTTCAGATGGAAGCCGGGAAAATTAGCTTTTCTATCTGGAAGGTTCAGATGGAAGCCGTTAAAATTAGCTTTTCTATCTGGAAGGTTCAGATGGAAGCCGTTTTGACCCAGAACGGTTTGAAGAAAGCGCTAGCTGGGAAGAAGAAGAAACCGGCTACAATGACAGATGAAGATTGGGAAGATTTAGATGACAAGGCACGCTCAACCATTCAGTTGTGCCTGTCTAAATCGGTTCTACGTGAGGTGATAGGTGAGACGACTACGTCAGGTTTATGGTCCGAGCTGGATTCGCGCTACATGGACAAATCTCTGGCGAACAAGCTGCGCCTGAAGGAGCGGCTGTACACAATCCGTAAGACGGAAGGTACTTTAATTCAGTTTCATTTGGATGAATTCAATTCTATTTTATTGGACTTGGAAAATATTGATGTCGTAATAGAAGATGAGGACCGTGCTATTTTATTGCTTGTTTCTCTCCCTGAATCATACAAGCATTTCAAAGAAATTATGCTGTATGGTAATTCTCTTGGAGTCCTAACTTTCGACAGTGTTAAGTCGAACCTACTGTCCAAAGAAAAATTTGACTTAGAAACTAAGTTTGGGGACAAAGGTGAAGGCTTGATTGTTAGGGGTCGTTCAGTTGAAACGGAGAGTAGCAATAAAAAATCTAGATCCAAGTCCAAAGGACGTAAGTCCAACAAATCCTGTAAGTACTGCAAGAAGCATGGTCATGATGTGACTGAATGCTTCAAACTGAAGAACAAACAAGAGAGAGAAAAGAAGTCTGCTGAAGCTAGTGTTGTTGAGAGTGATTCAGAAGGCGATGTGATGTTATCTGTTAGCTCCGGTGACAAACGGAGCGACACTGAGTGGATTCTGGACTCTGGTTGTACATTCCACATGTGTCCACACAAAGACTGGTTCATCTCTCTGGAACCAGTTGATGGTGGAGTTGTCTTGATGGGTAATGATGCCCAATGCAAGGTTAGTGGAATTGGAAGTGTTCATATCAAAACTCATGATAACGTTATAAGGACTCTTACCAATGTTCGGTATATTCCTGATTTGAAACGCAATCTGATTTCATTGGGCACCTTGGAATCTCTGGGGTGCAAGTACACAGCTGAAGGTGGAGTTCTGAAAGTTATTAAAGGCTCTCTTGTTCTTATGAAAGCTTCTCGTTCTGGAAGCTTGTACGTGTTGCATGGCAGTACAGTGACAGGTTCAGTTGCGGTATCCTCATCGGTGCCTGATGCTGATCTCACTCAACTATGGCATATGCGTCTGGGGCATATGAGTGAGAAAGACATGCATATCCTGAGCAAGAAAGGCCTCCTCGGTTCAGGTACGGGTAAATTACAATTTTGTGAGCATTGTGTTTTTGGGAAACAAAAGAGGGTTAGTTTCTCTACTGCTACACACCGTACTAAAGATGTATTGGAATATATACATTCTGATTTATGGGGACCGACTAAAGTCCAGTCTATGGGAGGCTGTAGATATTTTATGTCTATTATTGATGACTTTTCTCGTAAAGTCTGGGTCTATTTCCTGAAACATAAAAATCAGGCATTTTCTATTTTCAAAAAGTGGAAAATTCTCGTTGAGACTCAGACAGGGAAAAAGGTCAAGAAGCTCAGGACAGACAATGGCTTGGAGTTCTGTGAGAGAGATTTCACTGAGTTCTGTGCAGCACAAGGAATTGCCAGGCACAAGACCTTGCCTGGAAAACCCCAGCAGAATGGTGTTGCCGAACGTATGAACAGGACTCTGTTGGAGAGAGCTCGTTGTATGCTCTCTAATGCTGGGTTATGGAAACGGCGTGACTTTTGGGCCGAGGCTGTTTCTACTGCATCCTATTTGGTAAATAGGTCTCCACATTCATCCCTTGATTTCAACATTCCAGAGGAAGTTTGGTCAGGTAATCCTGTTGACTACTCTATGTTACGAGTTTTTGGATGTCCTGCTTATGCTCATTCCAGTACGGGTAAATTAAACCCGAGAGCTGTCAAATGCATTTTCCTTGGTTATGCTTCTGAGTCAAAAGGGTATCGTCTATGGTCTCTTGATTCCCACAAGATCATTCTAAGTCGAGATATCACTTTTGATGAAAATGCACTACTTTCTTCTGGAAAAGATTGTGTTGCTCCCAATACAGGTGATATGCAGAGTACTGGAGAAAAGGTGGAGTTTGAGTTCAAGCCTACTGATAGTACTACCATTGATTGTAATACTAAAGATGATGCATCTACTAGCACTGCGCCTCTCGTTCAGCCACAACGGGAGCACTCTATTGCCCAAGACCGGCCTAGGAGGACAATTAAAAAACCTGCTAGGTATGCTAGTGATGATGAAACCCACTTGGTTGCTTATGCTCTTTCAGTTGCACAGGAGGTTGATGGTGATCCATCCTGCTACTCTGAAGCTATTTCCTGTGCTAACTCGTCCAAGTGGTTGGTTGCTATGGAAGAGGAGATGGAAAGTCTCCATAAGAATGAAACTTGGGAGCTGGTAGAGTTGCCAAAAGGTAAACGCCCATTGAGCTGTAAGTGGATTTACAAGAAGAAAGAAGGCATCCCTGGGGTTGAGAAAGCACGGTGGAAAGCACGGTTGGTTGTTCGAGGTTTCGATCAACGTGAAGGTATTGACTTTAACGAGATCTTTTCTCCTGTTGTTCGTCATACCTCTATACGTGTACTACTTGCTTTTGTTGCTCTTTTTGATTTGGATTTGGAGCAACTTGATGTAAAGACTGCATTCCTACATGGAGAGCTTGATGAAGAGCTTTACATGTACCAACCTGAGGGATTTGAGGTTCCTGGTAAGGAACATTGTGTATGCCGTCTGCAGAAGTCTCTTTATGGGCTAAAGCAAGCTCCAAGGCAATGGTACAAGCGATTTGATGCTTGTATGCTAGGGCAAGGATTCTCAAGAAGCCAATATGACAGTTGTGTCTATTTCAAAGAATTTTCTAATGGATCTTTTGTCTACCTTCTACTTTATGTTGATGATATGCTCATTGCTTCCCCTGACGTGTCTCTTGTTGAGAAGTTGAAGTCTCAACTAAGCAATGAGTTTGAGATGAAAGATCTTGGTGCAGCAAAGAAGATTCTTGGCATGGAGATACACAGGGATCGTCAAGCTGGTAAACTTTATCTATCCCAGAAAAAGTATGTTGAGAAGGTGCTTGATCGATTCAATATGTCTAATTGTAAGCCTGTGTCTACTCCACTTGGTGCACATTTTAAGTTGTCTTCTGATTCATGCCCTAAATCTGATGTTGATGTGGCTTATATGTCAAAAGTTCCTTACTCTAGTGCTGTTGGTAGTCTTATGTATGCTATGGTGTGCACTAGACCTGATTTGGCTCATGCTGTAAGTGTTGTGAGCCGTTATATGCACAACCCTGGTAAGGAACATTGGAATGCTGTTAAATGGATTTTACGGTACCTAAAGGGTACTTCCTCTTTGGGCTTGGTTTTTGATCGGAGTTCTTCTGCATCTACTGACATTGTGAGCTTTGTAGATTCTGATTATGGTGGTGATCTTGACAGACGTCGATCACTTTCCAGTTATATTTTCACTCTTTGTAATTGTGCTATCAGTTGGAAAGCTACGCTTCAGTCTATTGCTGCGTTATCTACGACTGAGGCGGAATACATTGCAGCAACAGAGGGTGTCAAAGAAGCTACTTGGCTACGAGGTTTGGTTATGGAGCTTGGTGTTTCACAGAGTCAGACTACTGTGTTCTCAGATAGTCAGAGTGCTATCCATCTCACTAAGAATGATACATATCATGCCAAAACCAAACACATTGATGTCAGATACCATTTTATTCGAGATGTTGTAGCTGCGGGAGATATTGTTATCAAGAAGGTTCACACATTGGAGAATCCAGCAGACATGCTTACAAAGCCTCTTCCTATTACTAAGTTCAAGCAATGTTTGAATTTAGTCGGGTGTTCCAATTGTTAAATTTGATCCAAGGTGGAGATTGTTGAGATTGTGGCTCAAATTAATGCCACTCATTCTACTCACCATGCAACGTGGATGTCTTCCTGGATGGATTTGCCGCACATCATGCCCATTTCTTGCACGTTCGCCGTAGAATGTGGATTGCCACATTTCTCTTTATCCTTACAGTGTATAAATAGATGTAGTGTTTGTTTTCTAAATGCACATCAATTGTAATTCATCTTATCTCTTTGTTTCTTTTCATTCTCACGTGTCTTTACATATATATATATAATATATATATTTTCTTTTAACTCTTTTAATTAAGAGTTCAATATATATATTATTATATTTTCCCTTTTAGTTATTCATTAGTCATTATTATATTATTCCCTATTATTTAACTTCTATAATTCTCAATTTTTCGATTATTCGCTTCCGCATTATTCCGCTATATTCCTAACAACATTCAATTTTAATAATTTAACACACTCATATACATCGATAAGACAATATAATTAAGACAATATATGAGTATATACTAAGGTAGTACAGACGTGTATTGTCTTAATATTTATATATACATACTATGCGTGTCTTTAATAGTTTAATACACAAGTAAAGACACGTAAAGTTATATAAAAATTATAAATTTTCACTGCGTGTTTTTTTCTTTATTACTTTAGACATCTTTAGTTACATGCCTATTGTTACATTTTTTTAACAAAGTGTCAAATAGCCCATCATCTACCACTCGCAAGTGCTCAATTAACTCCTTGTTCTAAAATAAAATCTAATTGATCACATTTACTTTTAAAAATGTGTTCGCTTAGCATTTTCTCCAGATTTCCATTAGGTAACCCTCCAAAATGTTGACATGAAATTTAAATAAAAATAATTTGATGACTTGTTTCATTGTTGACTCATTCAAACCCAGAGAAAACCGCTATTCTCTTCCTCCTTATCTTCATCACTATCATCGTGGATCTGAAAACAAAATAGGTATTTTGCTGAAGTTTGTATAGCTGACTGGACTGGGATATTTTCGGGTAGATTTTAATTTGTTGGGTATTTTGTTGATAATGTTGGTGGTGGATCGGACTAATTCAATTTGCTGCTACTAAAGGGAATATTTGGTTACTGGTAATCAAATGTGATAATGTTTAACATCTTGTTCATCTGATCACTTTTGCTGAGGTGCGCAGGCTGTGGCTTTTGATGTGGATATTTGCAGGTTTTTCATTCTTAGTGGGTTTCCTTGTCTATTTACATACATTTGTAAGGAAATTGGCAACTGAAAAATCTGTTAGGTAATTAGGCAATTGTTATACCTTCGTTTGGCAGTTGTTATATCGTGGACCAGGTTTCACAAAGCTTTGTGGACCATGGTTTAAAAATGGCACCGTTTCTTTAAGTAAAGAAACGGTTGCCGTCACATCTTAACGGAGCTTCATAAATGAAACTATAGTTCATCTCAAATGATACTGCCTCACATTTGTTTTTATATTATCAAATGAAATTGTAGTTATATCAAAATGAAACGGTTATTGTGTTGAAAGAAAACTGCAATGTATATAAAATGAAACTAAATAACAGTTTCATATATTTGAGTATATATTGTCCAATGAAACTGCAGTTATATCGAAAAGAAACTGTAGTTGTGTTGAAAGGAAACTGCAGTGTATATAAAATGAAACAGTTTCACATATTTGAGTGTATATTGTCCAATGAAACTATAGTTATATCGAAATCATATTGCAGTTGTGTTGTAATAAAACTATACTTTATATAAAATGAAACTAAATAACAGTTTCACATATTTGATTGTATAATGTCGAATAAACTGTAGTTATATCGAAAAGGAATTGTAGTTGTGTTGAAACCAAATTTCATTGTATATATAAAAAAATTTGAATATGGTATACACACAGAGTTACTTTTTTTGCAGAACAACGCGGAACGGGTGTCGTTTCTGCCATTTCTTTTAATTTCCGTCCAGCATTAATTGTTATTGGAAGAAAAATAAAATATCTACCATTTTTACTTTTTACCTACCAAATCAATTCGGCTTTACCAACCAACATTACAGATTGTACAAAATTTCCTTCCAACACTGGATATTGGACGGAATTTTTGTCCAACATTTGCAAGTTGGACGAAAATTCTATCCAACTTTCCATCCAGTCATCATTACCAATGGGAAGTTAAGATTTTTAATAAAATATTGACTAACATTATAGTTCATGAACTTTTAATATACGAAAAATGAACATGTTTGCTTTTGATTTACTAAAAATGAACTTATAATACTTGTGATTCCGCTTCAACCTCTGATCTAAAATCACAAGCATATACAACATAAGATGAAAACTGCCTAATGCATATGGCAAGTACTGCATATTATATATTGAGAAAATGACACTTTTTCCTTCTGAATTATATATGTATCCACATTAGCCCCTCAAGTATTCTAAAAGTGACGATTTTTCCTTTAATATGTTAAATGGACATTTTTACCTTTAAAATAAATATTTCATTTATTTATTTTTCTCCAACAAATTATTGTTTATATGTAGAGATGACCATGGTTTGGTTCAAACCAAACCAGACACTGTAACAAACCAAACCGAAAGTTTTCTGTTACGATTTAGAACCTGAACCCAATATTTGGATTTCAATTTATTATAATCCGAGTATTTCATCTCCACTTTTCCACTTAGTGTTCAATGTTGTGAGACTATTATAATCCTCCAAACTAGTCAACTGCATATGTTAGTAGATGGTTAGTTGAGTACATAGCTTGAGGAATATAGAAGAGGAGTAACCAAATAGGCAAAAAAATCAACTCGACCGAGTTAAGTGCAAAATTGGTCGAGTTGGACACCAACTAGGCTGAGTTAGACACTTAACTTGGCCTACTTATGTGCCTAACTCGGCGCCTAGGGCTCCTAGTCGATCGGCCGACTAAAAGCCTCCTATAGCTGAAATTTCCTCGGCCTTGGCCTGCCTAGCACCTAGTCAACGCTTAGGCCAATTTTTACAGCACTGAATGCAAGTAGTTGTTTCGATTTCGAATAGTCGATTCACGGTTCATGATCCAGTTATTCAGGTTCACGATTTTAATAAACCAAAACCCAAATATTGGGTTCTAGTTTTGAATCATAACCGCAACCTTTCGATTCGGTTGCACAGTGTCCAGTTCGGTTCGAACTGAACCGTGGTCATCCCTAATGTGGATACATGAATAATTCAGGAGGAAAAAGTGCGCGCTATAACCATATAATTCAGGGGGGAAAATGTCATAGTTGGTTTTATGGCTGCGAGCCAACCGTTTCGGATGGCCAACACTACCGTAGAACTTAAAAGAAGAATATTCGAACTTTAAAGAGAGTATAATTGTACTTGTATTCCAAATCGAGAAAGAGAATGAGCTCCCCTTACAATGTAACCCCAATGGGGTATTTATACAATAATAATAAGCCTATCCAAGGAATTAAGTAAAATTCTTAACAAATATAATTTAAGAAAGCAATTTAGCGTTACCAAATTCCCTAAATTTCACCCCGGGTTTCCTAATTCTGCACCGCAACCACCTTTTTAGGGTGCACTCGGTCGGGCATCGCCTCCTAACTACATGTAAGAACTGAGTCGCATAAGTCTTAGGACCCAGGCTACATATTCCCCTAGACTGGGCAGTCGGCGAGCTTCAGATACCGGTCTTCTCGGGTCGGGTACCCTTGTCGATGTATCCATCACTAGTCCCTCACTTTCTCGAGCTCTTGAAAGGCAATGACTCGGGAAAGTAAGAATACCAGCTAGTTTCCTTCAAGCACTCTGCCTTCGCGCAAGCAGTCATCCTTATCAATTTTGTAGTGTAGCTGAGTACAAAACCGCGTCTCTATCAGGTCGCAACCAGTCGAGATCGCCTCTTCCCGACTGATCTCACTTTTCTAGACTAGTTCTGCAACAGTCACCATCAATGTGGCGTAATCATTGCACCTCCTTGATTTTCGCCGGTTACCTTTCGAGATAACAATCGTCTCGTCAGCCAGCCACTACGGATGGCTCCTTGTCCGTCCGATTCGGGACACGTGTCGCAATCCAGTTATCCGGTTATCCTTATAAATATCCTTTGATTTCCTTCCTTTCTTATTTTCAATCTTTCTTCTTCCTTCGACGCTCCCTTCTGCCCTTTGGCTACTCCGATCGTCTTTTCTACCTCCGATCATCCCTTCTTCGTCGTCCGACCGCTGTCTTCTTCTCCCAAAAGGTCAATTTCTCCATTTTCTCCTTTTTCTTCGCAACGTCATCTTCCCTCGCTTCTTCCTCTTCGTTTCAACACCAAGGCGACATTATCTTTCTGGCCACTTTTTCTTCTCTTCAACCAGCGGCCGCTACCCAAGCCACCTCTAGGACCCGAGTCATTGAGAGAGACCCAAGCTGCTTTGAGGACTTGGAGCGCCCCGTACCTCATTGTTCTTCCATTTCCTCCATCGACTATGCTCATGCATGTCGTCTGTTGGGCTCGGCCGCGGAGACTAAAGAAGCTGGTCAACGACCGATCACCAATCCACCGGAAGGTGGTTTTGTTGGTATACACTACCAATCGGTTCGCTGCGGCTTTCGGGTCCCTATTCCCCCCTTTTTCAACAGCCTTCTTAATTATTACGGGTTGGTGCCTAACTCGCATCGCCTCCTTGTCAGTTTTCTTGCTGTCTTCCATTGCCTCAAGAAAGAGGCTTCTTTGGCCCTCTTCCATCTGCTTTTCCGACTGACTGCGGTCGACACTATGGCCTTCGAGCATGTACAAATTTGTGCTCGGGACAGTCAAAATTTTTTTGATAAGCTAGAGTCTTCCCATAATCACTGGAAGGAAGAGTTCTTCTTTGTCAGGCCGGCTGCCCCACACCTACCTTTCGACTTTACTCTTACTTGGGCTACCGCCTGCTATCGTATTGATAGGAGGTCACTATGTCCTCCCCACCTAGTGTAGCTGGTTAGGACCTTAGTTGAGGGAGACCTTTTCTCGGCTCGTCGTTGGTCTCACCTAAGTGTCATGCAAAAGGCTGGTATGTTACTTGCAGGCACAGATAGAACAGGTTTGCCTTTTTTTATTTCCTTTTCTTCATGACTGTGTGCATGTTGTTCGTTTTGTCCTTACTCTTCCATGCTCTTCTTTTTAGGCAACAACAACACTAAGTAGTTGTCCAGCAATTTAGAGGAGGAGGCTAAGCACGACGAACTAATTGCCCATCGTCCACTCACTTGTACCACCGTGGCCATAGTCGAATAAGCCATCATTGTTTCCTCAGAGGACGATCAATCGCTCCCCTCAGCCACCATGACTAATCGCAACTCCTTCGTGAACAAGGTCTAGCCCGCCTGACTGTCGTGGAGAAGGGTAAAGGCATGGCTATTACTGGCTCCACACCACCCCCAAGTGTACCCAGCCTAGCCCCACTGGTCATCGGTGAGTCTCCAACTGCCAGCACCAGGGCCGCCATATCTACCAGGCGGAAAGAGTCAGCTTCCCTGTCTGCGCCACTTGCTCATCGGTCGGGGAGAAATAGCCCAATGAGACTATGATCAAGTTTTCGGCTACCAAAAGGATACTGGTCGGCCCGGAGGCCTACGAGAATGAAGCCATCCACAAGGGCAAAATACCTTGTGGGCGACTGGCTGGACAATGCCGTCTTCCCTGGCGACCTGGACTCCGTTGAAGGGCTAGACGCAGAGGACCTTCTACTCGGGGTCGCTCATCGCACTTATCAGGTACCTACTTCTCCAAGGCAGTCTTCTTTCTTCTCTATACTTAGCCATTTTTTTTATTTGACCTTTCTTTGCTTGCAGTCTCTGATGTCCCAATTGGCATTCCGTCGACGCCACAAGGTCATCCTCTCCGAGATCGAGGTTCTTCATGCTGCTCGGGCAGATCAAGACAAGCAGGTTGAGGAGCTGAACTTCTAGTTAGCCACTGCTAACTTTGAACTAGGGGTCGAGCAACGACGCAACGAGTAGTTGGTGTTGGACCTTCAGACTGCCCACTTGGTTGCACTGATTGCCTACAAGGAGTTGGTGGAGTTTCGAAGGGATGCTTAGCAGTATGGTTGAGAGTGCACGGAACGAATAGCTAAGGACTAGCTGGCTACCCCGGAGGTACTGAAGTTCTCAGCTGAGATTGGCAGTGAAGACTATCTGTTGTGCCTAGCGGATATGTAAAAGACGATCTATGATGCTTTAGCCAACCGCTATGAAGGCTTCAAATCGAAGAACTACGAGCTCTCGGCTGTTTTGGATGAGGCACAACAGCACTCAGCTACCCCCGTACCTGACCAGGGGGACGCGGTCCTGGACCATTAAGCTGCGGGACAAGATGGCGGTCTGCATATTCCCTTGGACTCTGAATACTTAGACTCGGCCGCCAATCAACAAGCTCTGGCTGGAGGCTCCACAATGGGCCTGCTCGACCTGGAAGAAGATGACGACGCATCTAGCGGCCTTATGAGGTATCGCTCAACTGCTGCTGCTACTGTTCCAGCTGCCCTCGCCTCTAGACTAACAGAGGAGACTGCTGGCCCATCAGCCAGCTAGGATAGCTTAGCAGCTTTTACTTTCTGCCTTCCTTTTTTTTTTTGTAAACACTTTGCATCCATCGAGGCTTTTTTTTTCTTTTAATACCATCTCCCTTACTCTTCTCAGTCGCTTTTTGCTTTGCTTGCATATTTTCTCCATTTTTTGCTAAGTGTTTTTCACACCTAACTAGACCAGCTGCCAAAACTGGCCAAATTCCATTATGAGGTTCTTCCCAAGTCAATCTATTCGCTTATTCTATGGCTGTTAGTCTGATCCATCACAGAGCTTTTCCTTTTTATCTTTTCCGAGGGACTAACAGACTGCGAGTTATCTTTTCGCGGTCATTCGATTGTAGTGCATGTGACCTTAGGCATAGGCTTCTTTTTATCTATCCCAAGTCTATTTTCTGGCCAATAAATATGATTGTCTTCCTTGAAACTTCCTAAGTATTTGCCTTCTTGATCATGGAGCTAAAGAAGGACACAAAGGAGTGCGGCAAGAGCTTTAGTAGGCAGTCTTCAAGTCACTTGGCTGAGCGGGCTTGACTCGAAAAGCTAAGAGCACAACAAGCCCTTCAAAGTAGTCATTTGCCGGGTGACCTTCCTAATGATCCATTGGACATTTCTTGGGGAGACGATGAACGTCTCGAAGCACCTCCCAGGAAAGAGGCAGATCAGCTAGCAGATCTTGTCTACATGGCTTTCATGGAAGAACATCAAGGGATGATTGATCAAAACTCCCCGAGTGGCGCTTTGCCAGCCTTTTGGCACTTCTAAGAAGAGGTACGCGTCGTCACACCGCCTGATAGACATCCTTCTTCCCCTTGCAAGTGCGTGCCTCGTCTAAAAAGGGATGAAGGGAGTAATTTGATGTAGCCTACTACTTTGTTTGATATGAATAAACTGATCTTTACCCTCTCTTCTTATTTCGCTTTTTCTTTTTAAGGCTTGAAAAGTCCAGCTGTCGACCACCTTCGCAAGGAAGCGCGTCTGGTCAACTCCTGATTGAAACACCAAACCCGCTTTCTCCTTGACTTGAAAAAGCTAGTAATCGGTCAACTTTGCGAGGAAGGGCGACTGGTCAGCTCTTGACAATAACCCCAACACTATCCTTTCTCCTTGACCTGAAAAACCAATAATCGGCCAGTTTCGCGAGGAAGGGCGACTGGTCATCTCCTAATAATAACTCCAACACTTCTTTTCTTCTAAGGCCAGAAAAGGCTAGTTGTCGACCGACTTCGCAAGGAAGCGCGACTAGTTAGCTCATGACTGAAACACTAAACCCCCTTTTTCCTTGACTTGAAAAGGCCCGTAATCGCCTCGGTTTGTGTATAGATATTTTTGCAACTAACAGAGAAGTTTTATTACTCCAACTAGATAATAGACCAACTAATTATGGCAGCTAAGTGCCTATATCGAATAAGCAAACGATAAAAGGAACGGCGACTATGTCACACTACTAATAGAGTTTCATCAAGTGGTAGGCGTTCCAAGTTCTGTCTACCTAACCTCCTTCCAGGGTCTCCAGCCGGTATGTGCCTGGGAAGACTATTTCTAAAATCTTATAAGGCCCTTCCCATTTTATGGCAAACTCCCCCCCCCCCCC